>NC_037675.1:10328502-10486353 GCF_003255815.1 Theropithecus gelada
ACATGCAGGTTTGTTACATAGGTACACACGTCCCATGGTGTTTCACTGCACCCACTAACGCATCACCTACATTAGGTATTTCTCCTAATGCTATTCCTCCCCTAGTCCCCCACCCACTGACAGACCCCAGTGTGTGATGTTCCCCTCCCTGTGTCCATGTGTTCTCATTATTCAACTCCCACTTATGAGTGAGAACATGCAGTGTTTGGTTTTCTTTTCCTGTGTTAGTTTGCTGAGAATGATGGTTTCTAGCTTCATCCATGTCCCTGCAAAGGACATAAACTCAACCATTTTATGGCTGCATAGTATTCTATGGTAAATATATGCCACATTTTTTCTTTATCCAGTCTATCATTGATGGACATTTGGGTTGGTTCCAAATCTTTGCTATTGTGAATAGCACTGCAATAAGCATATGTATGTATGTGTCTTTATGGTAGAATGATTTACAATCCTTTGTAAATCCCATTAATGTACCCAGTAATGAGACTGCTGGGTCAAATGGTATTTCTGGTTCTAGATTCTTGAGGAATCGCCACACTGTCTTCCACAATGTTTGAACTAATTTACACTCCGACCAAGAGTGTAAAAGTGTTCCAATTTCTCCACATCCTCTCCAGCATCTGTTGTTTCCTGACTTTTTAATGATACCATTCTAACTGGTATGAGATGGTATCTCACTGTGGTTGTGACCACAGCCGATATCATACTGAATGGGCAAAAGCTGAAAGCATTCCCTTTGAAAATTGGCACAAGACAAGGATGTCCTCTCTCACCACTCCATCGTAGTTTTCTAATAACTGAAGAGTTAACAAGGACACAGGGCTTGCATTGTTAAAACTGAGTTAATACTAAACAAACTGAGGTGGCTGGCAGGGTCCTGGGATCTGTTGGGGTGGTGATGGTTACATCTGGGTGATGGTTACATGGCAATCACTTTGTGATATGCCCTCTGTGATAAACTACTATGACTTGTTCTTTTCTTTTTTCAAATACGCTTCACTAATAGATTTATTAAGCAGTTCAACCTACCTGGTATTTATTGATAAATGTAGAATAATGTAGGGGTATATGGAAAACTACTTATGCTCAAATAATTTATTGATTAATGTGTGCTTTTTCCGCTGATTAAAAAGGCAAATTGTCATCAAAGTGACATTTATCACTACTATGCATTCAATTGGCACCTTCTCCCAGGGAGGTACTCTTCCAGGGCTGTGAATATAAAAGAGAACAATACCCCTATTTTCAGGTAGCTTTCGTTCTAGTGGTAAGGACAAGCAATAAACAAAGACCTGTATTATATAACATTCTGTTAGGTAGCGATAAGTGTAACAAATAAAAAGAAAGAGGTCAACACAGAGAGTAATGGGACTGACATTTAGGAAAGGGTGGTCAGGAAAGGCCACCTTCAATGAAGGTGAGATTTCAGTAAAGACCTGCATCACCTCAGGTAACAAGAAAATACCTTGGGAAATGAGGAAAGAAAAATTCCAGAAGAAGCAATGAGTATAAAGTTCCTGAGATGGGAGCACAAGTGCTCCAACCCTCATAAGCACATACCACAAGTGAAACTATTCATTTAAAGTTTTCCTTTCCCACCATCCACTAGTAGTTCCACTGAGACAGGAACTGTATCTGGGTTATTCACCAACATTTTGTAAGCACCACTATCATGCATGGAACATAAATTTGCTCAATAAGGATTTTTATAAAAAATAAACTCAAAAACTCATTTTAATATGTACTTTGATTTGTTTCTAGGCCATCTCTTCTGCCCCCGGAATTGATCTGTTCATTTGTGCATCAGTCCCACACTGTTTGAATTACTGTGGCTTTGCAATTTTCCTAACAATTGTCAGCACAGTCACGGGAGGCATAATTCTAGCACTGGGCTATGCACCGGAGACACAACTGTTAAATAAAAATAGACAGATGGTGTCATTGTCCTCATGAGGGTCAAATCCTTGTAGGATTATGAGGTGAAAAAGTTTAATTTCAAAGAATAAATTGCCAGTTTAGTCTATATGTGATGAGTAAATGCATAAAAGCAGGAAATGAGTAGAATTCTTTGTAAGGATGGATAAACAGGTTTGCAGGTCAGATGCTGGCAAATCCCTAAGATGAGGCTCAAGGTTTTTATCTCAGACTAGCTTCTCGAGAACCATCGTAGGTTCTAAAAAGGGCGTGCTATTTCCAGTCTCAAAACCAAGTGGTAAGTGTTAGCATCTGTGACACAGAGCCCAGAGTAAATGCCTACTGAGATTGTATGACCAGTGTGATGTGTGGTGTGACCTGTTCATCTGATCCTCCTGCAGTAGCAGCAACACAAACAGCTCAGATCATTCCTCTGTGCCCTTGCTTTGAACCAGTGCTGACCCAGGACCCAAGGTTTAAGTATGGATTTAAAAATTTAAACAGCTATCTGACACGGTTTGGAGGCAATAACCCAGGTGTGCCCCCATTGGCTGGGGCTTGCTTCCCTACCGCCCCAATGTGGATAATGTTGCTGGCTGCCTCAGATTTTGGGGGTGACATGGCAGGAGGTGAAAATGTCCCCATTTTTGGTCAAGAGAGGATATCAACGCAGGTTTAGAAACTTCGTTAGCCCCAGTGTGCAGCAGAGCGATTAGACATGTATTGTCTTTGCACCTCAGTTGCAAGTATTTCCAATAGTTTGTGTTTATGTTGCATTCTCTCACCACAAGCTTCCAATTCAGGGTATAAAACTAGGCCTTTTATAGTCAATTTTTTGGTGTAAATCTCAATGCTAACTGAATTTCTACAGCCCAAATCATACCCTATACGAGCTCAGTAGACTGTTTAAATAAATGAAATTGCTTTATAATGCTAATAACTACCCAAGTTCATACATTTTATTTTTTAAAGTTTTGTTTTTTTAAAGCAAGATATAACTTTGGATGGCCTTCCTGCAGAGGGACAGGCATGTGCAGTGTCTTAACTGAAGTCTTAGGAAGGCAGAAGGGGAGCATAGCTGGTTTCTGGATCTGTCAGCATGCTGTGAGCCTAGTGTGCTCTCATCATCTGAGCCGCATTAGCATCTTCATCCATTTGCTTTCAGATTCTCTTCTTGCCCAGAGATGGGATTTCTCCCAGGGCTTTGGGATGAAAAAGCATCCCTGGCACCTTCCTAGATTCTCTGTCTTCCTCCTGGGAGAAATAAAACCAGCATGGGTAAGTGTTTCGGCGCTGCAGCCAGCACTCCCAGCACACTGTGAGGTCTCAGCCTCCCCTACCTGAGCTGGTTGCTTGACTCACTACTGTCACGTACCAGATTGTGACCTTCTAGAGGGCAAGGGGCCTACAGTGGTGGATGAAATGAATCAACGATGAATAAGGGAAACACAAGAAGTCATGGGATTCGCTGGAAGCAGTATGATAATGGAGTGAAGCTTCTGGGCTTAGAGATGATGAACCTCATTCAGGTCTTGTCACTCACAGTCGTTTGACATTTGCAAGTTATTTTGTTCCCTCTGTCTCCCTTTTCTCCTCTGTGTAGAGAGGCCTAATACTTCCTCCACAGGAGGGTTGCGAACACTGCACAGGATAGCATCGAATCCACAGCACCTTGACCCCCCAGCCCATTAATGAGAAAACCCACCCCTGAGAACTGTTTGTGCCTCAAGCCAGAAGACACCATGGCAACTGGCCTGCTCTCTTCTCTGAGGATTATCAAGACCCCTGCCTTTATCATGTTAGGCCAGCTCAAAGAATGAAGAGCAATGAAGAAAAATGTCTCACCTGTGCATCTTAACAAAAAAGTCTTCAGCACTCATATATCACTGAGCTTTTTGTTTACTGCCCTGTTTCTCAGACAGGCTCTGATCTTTCCAGTGAATCACTGCCTCCTAGCCCAGAGCTCAGTGCTGTTGGTAACAGTCTGTTCACTGCCTTAAAAACAAACTAACAAAATAATAGTTAATAACCTGACTTCAATCCATATGCTCATTGATTGAAGTACACCCAAAAAGGAGGACAAATTATAAGCGTAAGGCTCAATGAATTGTATCTTCCACTCCTATTAATCCCATTGCTTCTAGCATTTATTCTTATTGTTACGGGGCAGGAATAATCAATTATCTATCTATAGGTTTCACATATGCTTCCAGTGTTGAGATTCCAGCATGAGGAGGAAAGAGTGATTAACAAAAGTGGTAAGAAGTATGTGACAGCCGAAGTGATTGGGAGCTGGGAACTCTGCTAAGTAGGAAGAGACAAGAGGAAAGCAGACTAAAGCAAGTTAATTTGTGTCTATAGAGTCTCCCAAGTTCCAAGCATTAAATACAGTAGAGGATAAAGATTTAGAAAGAGACTAGAAATCAAGTCGAAAGACAAAGGACAGAAGGAAGTTCTGTAGATCCTCATCTTGACCAAGTAATTGATGGAAGAATGGGATTATCATCTGAGATGATTGTCATTGTCTTTATTCTGAAAGTTTAATGACAGTTAAAATGTCACTCATGGTTGTGAATCAGACCTAGAACCCACTAGAATTTAGCTTTTCTTTGGAATCTAATCAGATGCAAAATAATTAGGCTGATGGCAGTGGAACTCACCCCTATATAGTGTCATTTTTGAGAAGGGGCAGACATATAGGAAGAGAACTAGAAAAAAAAAAAAAAATCTGCTATTAGCCCGATGCAAGAGATTCCAAGAAATCCTTGTCAGGAATTCAAAAGGAGACTTAGGCATTTTCAGTCCATACTTGGGGTTGAGGAGAGTGGTGATTTCCAACCTCCTTGGAGAATAACATCTTGTACCTATCACCTGAGTCTTTTCACTCAGACCTCAGGAGATGTCCTGGAGCCCGCGGTACCCTATATTCAATAAACCCCCAACTCACTCATGCAGTGATAAACAGACGTGGGGAAATCATCACTTTCCTGGACCTGAGAGGAGAATCTGTGGGAAGCCCAACTGCTCTATCCCACACTACCTGGATGAGAGAGAAGATTTCAACCATAATATGATACTAATTTTCTATTTTATTGAGATCTTAAGGGGTTAAAATTTTACCTCTTCTTACTACCCAAGTTTAGAACCCACTAAAAGAGATATAGAAGGCAGAGAAACAATGAAGTTTAAAATTTTTTCTTTGTTATTGATAAAGACCCAATGAATGGGCACAGCTTAGATGTACAATGGTGACATGTTCCTAAAACTGCATCCCCACCATGAATCAGCAATACCCACCCAGTTGTAAGTAGCAATAGAAAACATCAGGTCTCCCCATCAAAAGCAGCAGTCTTGACTGCTAAACTAACCATTTGGCACACAGCAAACTAAAGCACAGGTTTCCTCTCAGAAGAAAAGAGGAAGGAAGGAAGGGAGGGAGGGAGGGAGGGTACTTTCTCCCAAATGCACTTCTCAGAAAAGCCACTCACCTTCTTTCAGGGATAAGTAAGCCAGGAAGAGGAGAGAGGCCAGGAGCATTTCTCCAACAGAAGTTCCTCCACATGGAGGGAAACATTAGGAGTGGGATGTAATATTCCCCTATAATATATTTTTACTTATTTTCTTCCCATTTATCTGACTTTGTTCTTTCAAAGAGAAGGAACCACTTCTTCTCCTTCTTTCTGCTGTGCTTGAAATATTGGATTAGAGTATGTGCTGTCACACCAATGTTGATAACTAAGGGATTTCCATATGTGCATGGGAACGGCAAATGGCCTGATAAATGAGGAGAACACCACACACAGAATTCCCCAGCACCGTGGAGTTCCCCAGCACTGCTGGCAGTAGGTCTTAGGTCCTTCACAGAAGGGTAAGGGAACTCTTTCAGAGGAATGTCTCCTTACAGGTTTCACCAAATCATCTGAAGAGTGGCTGGCTGGGGAAACAAGGGCAGCAGAGAAGAACGAAGGATGTTGGTTGAAGGAGCAAGGAGGATATAAGAGAATAGATGTGTTTCCAGATCCACATCTAGATTTGAGCATATAAGTGGGATATTTGACATTCTTTCATTCAACAAATATTTGCCAAGCACCTATGAGAGCCAGCTTCTACTGAGGACTCAGTGGTGAATAGGACCCAGTCCCTGTCCTAATGGAGTTTTCATTTTGGATGTCAGCAAAAAATAAAAACTAAAAATAACAAATAAAGAAATAACGTGCTATTACTACAAGTAGTGACGTGTGCTATGAAGGAGAATAAAGCTCAGTGAGAGGACAGAGAGTGGTGTAGTTGTCGGGGTACACACATTCTAGGTAGGGGCCCCTAGGTGGAGGAATCAACCCGCAGCCATGGATTGGCACATGCCATTCAGTCTTGTTTCCCATCCAATGAGAAAATCTCAGCACCGGATTCCCTGAAACACCCTCCCAGCATGAGTGTGAATATGTCAAAGGACAGAGTTTTCTAGGTTTTCACAGAAGCTGTTTCACTGCTGGACAGTTCTAAACATGTAATAAATGTTTTTCTTGAGCTAAAATCAACAAGTTGAAGTCCATATGCCAGTTCTCATTTTGGTTTCTGGAACAACCCAGAATAAGGCCTCTTCCTCTTCCACGTGCTGATAATAACAGCTGTTGTTGATTGAGAATGACTCTCTACATGGAGCTGTACTTTCCAATATAGCCAAGTTCCGTAACCACTGCAAGCATCAGTCTCTTCATTGGTAAATCGAGATTAACAGTGCCTGCTTCCCTGGGTTGTAATGAGGATTAAATTAGGTAATGCTTATATACCCACGAACTGAACCACATATTGACATAGCTGATCTCAAATGATACCCAAGAGCCCTGGGCAAACTCTTCAGTGTTGGTTTCCTATCAGGTTCTTTGCATATTAACTTGTTTATCCAACACTTACTGAGCCCTGAGGAGTGTCAGGCAGTGTTTCCAAAGCAGAGGATATAAAGATGAATCTGACATAGTATATGCTTTGGGGAATGGCAAGGTCTAATGGGAGGGACAGGAGAGTAAACAAATAATTACAGTGCAGCATAGGAAGTGCTATAATGAAGCGCTACAGAATTGCGGAGCATGGAGACACCAGCTCTGCCCAGGAAGAAGAGGGACTGCAAAGGTTTTGTACAGGAGCTAATGCTTGATTTGAGTCCTGAAGATGGCTAGGATTTCCCAGGCAGGTGATGAGAAAAGAACTAGAAAGAGATGTAACAAAAAGCACCCCTTAAAAAAAAAAAAAGGTATGCCATTCAACCACTCAACAGTCTCCTTTTTTTCCTGAAGAAAGATTAAAATTGGAATTCTGACTACTTTTATCATCCTTATTACCTAAAGATAATTTAAAAGAAAGAATTGTTTAAAGGGTTTTAGGCAGGTGCATTAAATTTTTTCATACCTAATTTGCTTACCGTAAATTGGAATGAAATGGAAAATATTTGGAATTTTTAAAAATGCAATTATTTAATACCTTAATATTTAATGCACAAAAGTAATGCCATGTTGGTATGATGTTTTGGTTTTTGCAAAACTAAGAACGAAAATACAACAATTAAAAAATGTTATATTTAATGGGAAGACCAAGAATAATGGTTTGAAGAAAAACATTTCCACCACGTGGTATACTCCAAGAATAGCTTCATTAATTTAAACAAAACACAGAATTTCTTATCAGGTGCTTGTATTTCCTACAATTCATTAAAATAATTGCATGATTGCTTTTTAAAAATTCCCTTATCTGAGCACAACAGAACATTCTTGTAACCTACCTAAGAACAATTTCTTAGAAAAAAGATAAAAGAATTCAATAAGATGTGATATCCTACAATATCACATGGTTGTAAGGTGATCCCATAGAAATAATAGCAGAATATAAAGGTAACTATCAGTCAGGATCTCTTAAATTTCCTTTCAGCTCAGTGATTAACAATACAGCACCCAAATCCTGTTAACTAAACAGGATTAATTAACAGTCCTCCGAGTGTTTCAAGGGTCTGGCTGATGGTTTTTCCTGTGACTTCCTATAGCCTGTAAGTCCACAAAGACAGGAACCATGATTGTCAGTTTCAGTTTATCTCCAGAACCATAGTGCATTCCACCCACACAGTAGGAGCCGAATAAACACTTACTGAGTGAATGAATAATATCATCAATTTTCTATATTTGTAGCTTCAGGAATGTTTTAAAAAGGCAGCCTCCAAATATGGTACTGAGAACCAGTGGAGTCACAGCTTTCAGAGTAGACCAGAAATACCCAAGAACTCACCACTCAATACATATATCACCAATATAGTTTATCAAATGAAGATCTATTTGAGTCAGGAGCTTCTGTTGAAATTTAAAAACCCTCTTGGAGATACAGATATATTGGTCACAGTCTAATGCCATTTGCTTTAATCTTACAATCGATAATAATTATTCAGACTGATATCTGAAATATAATTTTTTCATGTGTGTGGATAAAGGTTATCTTTTTTTTTTTTTTTTAAGCGAAGTATCGCTCTGTCACCCAGTCTGGAGTGCAGTGGCCCAGTCTCGGCTTACTGCAACCTCTGCCTCCCAGATTCAAGCGATTCTCCAGCCTCAGCCTCCTGAGTAGATGGGACTACAGGCATGTGCCATCACACATGGCTAATTTTTCTATTTTTAGTAGAAACGGGGTTTCACCATGTTGGCCAGGCTGGTCTCAAACTCCTGACCTCAGGTGTGCCACTGGTCTCGGCCTCCCAAAGTGCTGGGATTACAGGCATGAGCTGCCATGCCTGGCCAAAGGTTATCTTAAGAGAAGACTTAAGCCTTCACGGGATAGGGAAATTGAAATGACAGAAGCTATCACATTTAGGCACATACCTCAAGCTAGGAAACCTCTTAAGTGTTTATTTCATTCTATTCTCACAAAACTCTATGAAAAAAGTATTACATCCAAGTTTTACAGATGAGGAAACTGAAGATAAGAGAGGTTAAAAGACTTGTTCAACACCAACACAACTAGCAATGATAGGACCAGAATTCCAACCAACCTGCACTTTTACTTACTACAGGAGTCAGTGAAATTTTTTCTATAAAAGTCCAGAGGGTAGATATTTTAGGCTTTGCAGGCCACTTAGTCTCTGGTCTGACCTCTCAACATGACTGTATGCCAATAAAACTTTTTTACTGAACTGTGAAATACGAATGTTAGAGAATTTTCATGTGCCACAAGATATTATTCTTTTTCAACTATTTAAAAATGTAAAAATCATTCTTAGCTACAAGCTATATGAAAACAGGTGTCAGGCTAGATTTGGCTCCTAGGCTCTCATTTGCCAGCCCCTGACCTGCTACAAGTACCTCCCCCTACTTTGGGGGCAGCAGGAGTGCTATGGGTGCTTGCAAAGTGGGTTTGAGGAAAAGTGGAGACCTGAGAAAATTTCTGTCACTTGAAGCCAAGGAATGAGGGGGCCCTGATGTGCCAGGGAAAGTTTATCTTTTGGTTTGATCTGATGGTCTTTCAGTCCATAGGCTGTTACCATACAAATTGGGGTGTGAGGAGGAACTTATAAATCTTCAAACTCCAGAAAATTCTGATTAAGTCTTACCCATTTTAGGTCAACCCAAGGTTTCCCATGATGCTTCCACTCCCTCATCCTTGGAGAGTGGAGAGAGCAAAACAAGAAGAAGGAATGTGGCAATCACGTGTCTGAAAACAACACAGTCCAGACTCCTTCTCTCATCCATTCTTTCTTCTCCACCCGTATTACTTAAATTCACTGCAGACAACTGAAAACCGAAAATAACAGAGGTATAATTAACAACAACAAAAACATGTATTGGACATCTGGCTTCTGGTCCCACATGTAAGGAGGTTGCAAGTGGCCACTCCAGCCTAACAACAAGAAAAAAGCAGAACAAACTGGAAAATGAACACCTCTTCTTAGATCCATAAGAGAAGTGGGGTGACAGGGCAAACTACTGTCTCCCAAAATGGATAGGCAGATATAGAGAATCACTAAATACCAGGGCACAACCTCCTTAGGAACCCGTCCTAGGGCAGAAATTGATGAATTCCTGGAGGCTAGGTGTGGACAAGTCTGAGAGTGAAAAACTCTGGGGAGACCTAGTCATAGGGAGGAGGGAGCTCATGCTTTTTCTGAGTTTTACCTTGAGACGCTCATCAGGTTCTCACAGTAAACATCAGAGAAAAATCCCCTCCTGCTTCTGGCAGGGGTAGGGGAGCAGGAATCGTTATAAAATATTAGGTTGGTGCAAAAGTAATTGTGGTTTTTACCATTAAAAATAATACAAAACCTAGGCTGGGTGCAGTGGCTCGGGCCTGTAATCCCAGCACTTTGGGAGGCCAAAGTGGGTGGATCACCTGAGGTCAGGAGTTCGAGACCAGCCTGGCCAACGTGGTGACACCTGTTCTCTACTGAAAATACAAAAATTAGCCAGGCATGGTGATGGGCACCTGTAATCCCAGCTATTCTGGAGGCTCAGGCAGGAGAATCGCTTGAACCCGGGAGGCAGAGGTTGCAGTGAGCCAAGATTGCACCATTGCACTCCAGCCTGGGCAATAAAAGTGAGACTCTGTCTCAAAAACAAACAAACAAGCAACAACAAAAAGTAATGCAAAACCTAACAAGACAGAGCAGTCTATCCTTAACAAGGCCTCCTGCCCTCACCGGAAACTAGTTAACCACAGTCTAACCTGCTGTTTTTATCAGAGCTTAACTGAGTTGGGGAAAGGGACATACCCAACTCCAGCCCACTCTAGCAATCCTGTCCTAAATAAAGGAGATGGGGCAGGGGGAGGAACTGAGGAGCACCTGAGGCTCACAGCCCAGGGGCACAGGCCCACTGAAAGACTGGGACCTAATCACAGGACTGTAAAACGCTCCCCCAACACCTTACCACCATGTTATGAAGGCCTATTTCTAGCAGTTCTTTTTACCCCGGACATCCCTGTCCAGCTCTCCAGAAAACAGTAAAAGGCATACTAAAAGGCAAAAAGCACAGTTTGAAGAGACAGAGCAAGCAAGAGCACTAGACATGGCAAGGATGTAGGAATTAGCAGACAGAAATTTAAGACAATTATGATTAATATGTTAGAGGATGTAATGGATAAAGTAGGCTGAATGCAGGAACACATGGACAATGTAAGCAGAGAGACAGAAATCCTAAGAAAGAAACAAAAAGAAATGCTAGAGATATAAAACACTGTCACAGAAATGAAGAACACCTTTGAGGAGCTAATTAGGAGACTGGACATGGCTGAGAAAAGAATTTCTAAACTTGAGGATATACCAGTAGAAACCTCCAAAACTGAAAAGGAAATAAAATGAAGACTGGAAAAACAGAATAGAAGATTCAAGAAGTGTGGGACAATTTCAAAAAATGTAAATATGAAGAATGGGAATACCAGAAGGAGAAGAAAGAGAAAAAGGAAGAGAAGAAATATTTGAAACAGTAATGACTGAGAATTTTCCTAAGTTAATATCAGACACCAAACCACGGAGCCAGGAAGCTCAGAGAACACTAAACAGAATACATTTCAAAACAATTACATCCAGGCAAATCATTTTCAAACTGTCGAAATTCACAGGTAAAGAAAAAGTCTTAAAAGAAGTGAGAAGAAAAAAATACTTATACAGAAGCAAAAGTAAGAATTACATCTGACTTTTCCTCAGAAACCACACAAACAAAAAGGGACCGAAGTGAAATATTTAAAGTGCTTAGAGAAAACAAACAAACAAACAAAAAACAAAAAACAAAAACCAAAAAAACCAGCAACCTAGAATTCTGTGGTCCGCAAAATTAACTTTCAAAAGTGAAGAAGAAAGACCTTCTCAGACAAAAAACTAGAGGGAATTCATTATTGCCAGGAGGCCTGTCTTGCAAAAAATGTTAAAAGAAGATCTTTAGAGAGAAGGAAAGTAATACGGGTCAGAAATTTGGATCTGCATTTAAAAAAAGGAATAGCATCAAAGAAGGAATACGCGAAGCTAAAATAAAAACTTTTTTCTTTTATTCTTAACTGATCTAACAGATAACAGTTTGATCAAAATATTCATAGCAACAATGTATTTGATTTTGTATGGTTACTTGTACAGATAGTCATGATAGTCCTATCATGATTTTTCAACATCACAATGGATTTATCAGGGTATTAAATGCAAAGTGATGAGTCTATTGGAATATAACTCTCTTGTAAGTTGAGGAGCATCTGCATACCTCGAGTGTGTGTGTGTGTGTGTGTGTGTGTATAGATATATTTATGCATGCTTATGTATAACTGAAATGAATAATAGTAATAAAACCAGGGATCAGAGGAAGGAATTGAGGTTAGGTTTTTACTATACAGTATTCATATTGCCTATAAAAGTTGCACAGTGTTATTTGAAAGTGGGCTTGGATTAGTTGTAAATATTTATTGCAAACTCCAAGAGTCACTAAAGGAAAATCATTTTTTAAAAAGTATACTTAATATGCTAAGAAAAGAGAAAAAGTAGAATGATATAAAATGCTCAATTAAAACCAAAAAGGCAGAAAAAGAATGGAAGACAAAAAATGGAAAAAATAACAGGGCAACAAATAGAAAACAATAACAAATATGGCAGGTGTGAATCCAACTATATCAATAATCACTTTGAATATCAGTGGTCTCAATGTACCAATTAAAAGACAGAGATTATCAGAGTGGATCAAAAACCAAGACTCAACTATAAATGTTAGCCATAAGAAACCCACTTTAAATATAAAAACTCATATAGATTAAAAGTAAATGTATGAAGAAATATATACCAAGCAGACTCCAAAGCAAAAAAAGATATCAGGGATAAAGACACCCTTCACAAAAATTAACTCAAAATAAATCACAGACCTAAATGTAAAATGCAAAAGTAAAACTCCTAGAAAATAATACATGAGAAAATCTAAATGACCTCTGGGTTGGCAATGACTTTTTAGATATAACACCAAAAGCACAATCCATGAAAAAAAGAGTAAGCTGGACTTCTTTTTTTTTTGAGATAGTCTCACTTTGTGGCCAGGCTGGAGTGCAGTGGCGCAATCTCAGCTCACTGCAACCTCCACCTCCCAGGTTCAAGTGATTCCCCTGCCTCAGCCTCCTGAGTAGCTAGGATTACAGGCACGCACCACCATGCCTGGCTAATTTTTTGTATTTTAGTAAAGACGGGATTTTGCCACATTGTCCAGGATGGTCTCAATCTCCTGACCTCATGATCTACCCTCCTCAGCCTCCCAAAGTGCTGAGATTACAGGCGTGAGCCACTGTGCCCAGCCTGGACTTCTTCAAAATTAAATTTTTTTCTCTGCAAAAGACACTTCAAAAGAATGAAAATACAAGCCACAGAATGAGTAAAAATATTTACAGAAGACGTATTTGAAAAAGTATACAAATAACTTTGTTTTGTTTTGTTTGTTTGTTTGTTTTGAGATGGATTCTCACTCTGTTACCCAGGCTGGAGTGCAGTGGTACAATCTCGGCTGACTGCAACCTCTGCCTCCCAGGTTCAAGCAATTCTCCTGCCTCAGCCTCCTGTGTAGCTGGGACTACAGGCACACACCACCATGCCCAGCTAATTTTTGTATTTTTAGTAGAGACAGGGTTTCACCATATTGGTCAAGCTGGTCTCAAACTCCTGACCTCAGGTGACCCACCCCCCTCAGCCTCTGAAAGTGTTGGAATTACAGGCATGAGCCACCATGCCCAGTTCAAAGAACTCTTAAGACTCAACAATAAAAAACCAAACAACCCAATTTTAAAAATGGGCCAAAGACCTTAACAAATATCTCACCAAAGAAGATATGCAGATGACAAATAAGCATGACAAAAGATGTTTCACATCATATGTCATCAGGAAAATCCAAATTAAAACAATGAGAAACCACTATGTACCTATTAGAATGGCCAAAATCCAGAACACTGACAAGACCAAATGCTGACAAGGATGTGGAATGACAGGAACTTTCATTTATTGCTGGTGGAAATGCAAAATGGTCCAGCTACTTTGGAAAACATTTGGCAGTTTCTTGCAAAACAAGTAAAATCCTGCCATGCGCAGTGGCTCACACCTATAATCCCGGCACTTTAGAAGGCCAAGGCTGGCAGATTGCTTGAGCTCAGGAGTTCAAGACCAGTCTGGGCAACGTGGTGAAACCTCACCTCTACAAACAATACAAAAATTAGCCAGGTGTGGTGGCGTGCACCTGTAGTCCAAGGTACTTGGGAGGCTGAGGCAGGAGGATCACTTGAGCCTGGGAGGTTGAAGCTGCAGTGAGCTGAGAATGTGCCAGTGCATCCCAGACTGGGCGAGAGTGAGACCTGGTCTCAGGAAAAACAACAACGACAACTAATTATATCCATACCATATGATCAAACAACCATACTCTTTGATACTACCCAAAGGATGTGTACAGAAGCTTCATTTATAATTGCCAAAACTCAGAAGCAACCAAGATGTCCTTCATGGGCGGATGGATAAAAAAATCTGTGGTACATTAGGTAGTGGAATATTTTTCAGTGCCAAAAAGAAATGAGCTATCAAGCCATGAAAAGACATGAAGGAAATTTAAATGCATATTACTCAGTGAAAGGAGCCAATCTGAAAAGCCTACCTACTATGTGTTTCCAACTATATGACATTCTGGAAAAGGCAAAATTATGAAGACAGTAAAACGATCAGTGGTTGTCAGGGATTGTGGGCAAAAGAGTAATGAATAGGTAGAGCATGGAAGATTTTTAGGGCAGTGAAAATACTCTGTGTGATACTATAATGGTTAATACATTTCATTAGACATTTGTCCAAACCCCTAGAGTATATACTAAGAGTGAACTCTAACGTAAGCCGTGGACTTTGGGTGATGATGTGTCAGCATAGTTTCATTGGTTGTAACAAATGTACCAGTCTGATGGTGGATGTTAATAATAGGGGAGGCTATGCATGTGTGGGACAGAGGATATATAGGCTATCTCTACACTTTCCTCCAATTTTGCTGAGAACCTAAAACTGTTTTAAAAAAATTTTAATTAAAAAGTAAGCAAATAAAATAAGTTCAAGAGGAAAAAAATGTATTTCCTTCTCATAAAAATTTAGGCAGCCCAGACCTAGATCCTTCTAACTCATAGTTCTGCTGTCAACTGAGAGCTTTCAATGTGTGCTCCAAGATGACTACTCCTTTCTGTCTATCACATCTGCATTTCAAAGAGAAAATTCTAAGAGAAGAGCAAGACTTTCCCCCACTACATCATTTCCTGGAAATTGCACACACTACCTCTGCTTATATTCTGATAGAACGCAGTGATGGTTGCACCTAGCTGCAAGGGAGTCTGGAAAGTGTGGTCTGATTCTGAGCCTCCAAGTGTCTGGCTAATATCTGAGGTATTTTTACTTACCAAGAAGATGAGAAAAGATATTGATGCATAATTGACAGTTTCTGCCATGCTATTCATTGGAAGAGAGGAACCTTTACACCTTCTTCTCTTGACATCCACTTCTGCAATCCTGACATAAAGGATTTCAAGCACTAATTCTCTTGGGCAAAGTACAGAGTTGCTCATCCTGAGCTGTGTTTTATACTTTCCTTGTATATCTCTGGCTTTCCTTACCACCAATCTCAATATGCAACCTCCCTTCCCTGTTTATCCTCTTTATTTATCTTGCCCCATTACTGTTGTGGCTCCTCCAACTGTGTTCATGACACCACATTCTGGCAACAAACTCTGGAAGGAGGGTAGAGACCTTTCATGCTGACCTGACACTCAAGACCATCAATCCAGATGACATCAGATGAGTTTTCCATCATCTCTTACATTGAATGCATATCACAGACTGAGGCTATCACCTATTTACCTTCAAACACTGAATCTCTGAAGTACAGACATGAATCCATTTTGATCCCAAAGATACATTAAGAAATTATGAAAGAAGAACCACAAATACAGAGAAATATGTCTATTTAGCCATTGTTTCTTTAAAAAATCAAGTCTAAACCCAATCTAAAAAGCTGTGATATGATCTCATCAGGCATTATGAAAGCAGTAGAAATGTATTTGGCATTTGCTTTACTGATGCATAAATCTAAATTTTGAAACACAGCATTAGTTGAACAGCTTTCAGTAACACAACTGCTAAGGTAAGGTCAGCAGTGGAATTTCTAATATAGCCTGGTTTTTCTGTAGGGTAGACAGCAAAATAAGCCATCGCTTTTTGTACATTTTTCTCCCTATTTAGAAGTACAATTTAATGTCATTGGAAGAGATGCTTTTTAAATGTATAAGAGAATCATTTCTTTGTTAAGAAGCAGGGACACTACCATAAAAAGGGCCTTTTTCCTCAGAGCTATCCTCTCCTGAGCTAAATTTTCCTATTATAACAGAATTAAAGTGACATACATATGAAATGTGTTCATTATACATCATGGACTGTACATAGTAGAAAATAGACTGTTCTAGAAATGCCAGTCTTGACTTGCCAGCCATCCAGTATCCTGAGGCCAGCATCACTTCTTAAACTTGTCTCTCTCTTATTGGTCAAATATCTTTGTTTACAATCCGGATATACAACTTTGAGTTTAAGGAATTGGAAACAAATGCATGCATTTGGCGGAAATTATTTTACAAATGAGTCAAATTTAGTGGATCAACCTCTTGATGTTTAAGAATATTTTGATTCACTGTCTTATGTGATCTTTTTCCTCATCTCTACATCCTCGGGAGAACTTCCCTAAATACATTACTTTTCAAAGCTCTTTTGAGTTCAATTTATGTGTTTTGGATGTAATATTGTGCAGAGATTGGCCTCAAGGCCTCCCAGGATGATTCTGTTTATATTTATTTGATTTAGTTTTATACTTTCTGCAGAGATGGAAGCGTGCCCCCAAAATGGCCCTCGGCAATGTGTTCATCACTCAGTTTAAGCATAGGACATAATTGCTTCTTCACTTCCCAGCAGGCAAGGTCAGGCTGTAGCATCAACTATGGGTCGGTCTCGTCTGCCATCACTGTAGCGTTGGAAACCTGAGTGGTCATGGAACTAGGGAGTTAGAAGCACAGGGATTTAAAAAGGATTACCAGACCAGGTGCAGTGACTCACACTTGTAATCCTAGCATTTTGGGAGGCCAAGGTAGGAGGATCACTTGAGCCCAGTAGATCAAGACCAGCCTGGACAAAAGTAGTGAGACCCTATCTCTACAAAACGTAAAAAAGAATAATAGCCAGGCATGGTGGCACTCAACTGTCATTCCAGCTACTAGGGAGGCTGAGCTGGGAGAATCATTTGAGCCTAGGAGGTTGAGGCTGCAGTGAGCCATGATTGTGCCACTGCCCTCCAGCCTGGTGACAGAGAGAGACCCCATCTCTTAATATAAATAAATAGCATACCTTTGGCCCTATTAGCTTTTTCAAGACATGTGCCCCTAATCTTTTCAGACTAAAACTAAGACACTTTTCTTGTTTACAAAATCCCTACATGCTATGGTAGTCATTCACCCTTTCAATCTCAAGCTTTCTTGGGCCCACAGTTGTGTATGCCAGGTGGTTAAATGAGACCTTGAGCTTCTCAAAAAACATGATGTCTGAATGCTATTTTTAATTTTTTTAACTTAACAAATATTTATTGAACTCTCACTTATGTACAAATACAAATGAAGAGGTAGCTGAAGCCTTACATAAGAATTGTTCCTGTTGTGGTTTTTACCCTAATGTTCAAACTGAGAGTTAGCTTTGTTACCACCACTGCTCCCCTTGGGTTTAACTGGGTTTTGAAGGACCCGGAGGAGTCTACCTGTGAAACAAACCCTGGGGCAAGCAGAGAGAGAGTTGAGAAAACTGTTCAGAATCATAGAAGCAGGAAAGGGTATGATATATAGGAGGCATAATTAGCAATCCAGGTCACTAGAGAATGAAAGGTGAGGGTAAGTGGGAAAGGCACGAAGCTGGAGAACTGTGAATTCAGAATATATAGCTCATATAAAATAATAAGACATAAATTTCAGAGATAGCAGGATTGTGGATTCTTTCAGTCATTATTAAATAAAAGTCAAGGGTTACATAATGAGATTCACCAAAACTATACTACTTGTACTGTCTTGTTCTTATCATGAAAATGAAATAACTTTAACAAGCAATGAAAAGACCACATCTGGGCAATTTCTCTGGCTTCTATTGGTATGAGCCTCACATCACCAAAAACCAATTGGAAGGCAGCAATTATGCTTAAAATCTAAAGCTCTATCATCATCATCAGAATCACTTCCTCTACATGTTGCTAATTCAGAACAGACACAACATGGGCTCTTTTTATGGCCAAAGAGGAATTAACGTTATCTCAGGCTTCGTCCAGGTCCAGAGAAATTTCCATTTTGTAGCACATTTTCTATAATTTACTGTAGAGGCCTAAATAGAGCATTGCAACTTTAAAGAGGAGAAGTCAAGGGCATTTAGGATATTAGATAATCAGAGAACGATTAATGTTCACTGGATCCAAAGGTGCAGGTGCTGTTGTTTGCCTTGGCTTGTCAGGATGCTCCAAGGGAGAAGTGGGTCAAATTCTAAGGGTCCTTGCTGCATGGCTCATTGATGTAACCAGGCTAAGACAAACAGATCTTCTTGGTCTTAACTCTGTGTCCAGTGAGGACATTGTCTAATATGAAAGCAGCCAATATTTTTCCATATGATTTGGAGTGGCTCATGAATTGTAAAAGATTTGGATGTTGCCCATATGAAAAGACAACAGTTATTTTAAGACTGTGGTTGGACTATGCTTGATGAAAAGGGCCCTAAGCCATAAAGATCCAGAAATCTAACATCATCTTTGAAATTAGCACATGGTTGATTGCTTTGAGTGCCATCACTGAAGGTCCCCAATGTCTTGGTGGGTCCATTCAGTGGAGGCATTAAAATAATCACAAACTTTTTTGTCTTTGTTTCTCTTTCAGTGAGCTATTTCCTCCGCTAGCACTCAGGTCTTCTGGGACAAGCCAATTATGAAATGAAACCATACATATTCTCTGTGCTGAGAATACCCAAGGGTCCTGTGGGGGTGAGGATGGAGCAATGATTAAATAAATGCACCCTTGGATGAGATCCCATTATAAATGGGCCCCACAGTTTAATGGGTTATTGAGCCATAAAAGAATCTTTGATGAATGAGTACCATTTTACCTCTACACATGTTTCTTCTGACATCCACTATCCTGTTATCCTCCCCACCCCTACGGCCCTGCAACATCACCATCCCTAACCCCTCTTTCTTCCTACATCCCACCTCATTCTCTGATTTGCCCATAACCAGCAGGCTGGAAGACCTTAAACTCAAGAGTGAGACAATATGATCTATGCCTGGCAGTATTGTCTACAGTCTTGTTTTGGTAGGGACTGGGGAGGTCCAAATGAGAAAAGCTTCTAGGGTTTGGCTTCTGAGAATAGGAGCTAAAGAGAAACAACATCACATGGTTAAAAGGATAAAGCTGGGGTGTCAGAAGTACCTGGGTACAGATGTCAACTCAACCACTTATAAACTGTCATATGAAAGTAATAGCATATCTATGATCTCCAGTTTCCTTGTCTGTAAACTGAATATAATAAAGGATTATTATAAAAATTACAAAGAGTATATACTATATATGGCACATGGCAGGTATGTGATAAATAAGAATTATTATTTTACCATTATTAGCATCATCAGGGCTGAAGACCAAGCTAAAGATACCAAGCTCAATTGGAAAGTCCAAAGAATAGGAAGAGATTTTTTTAATAGTAGACAAAGCCAAGAATCTGAACAAGAGTAAACTGACTCCTAGGCGGTGTGAAAACCATTGAAGCTGAAATACGAATCGTCTGCTAACACTGGCCTCAAGTCACATGATGTGTGACTGGCTCAAGCTTGTTTATAGTTACAGAGTGGGGTCAACACTCTACCAGTGGGTGAGGTTTGGAAGTCATCTCACTTCCCCAAACCCAGGATGCATTTTGTGTGATAGGAGTTCCTGGGTACCATCCATCCATGAAGACATCATCTTTCTCTTCTCTCCCCTCCTCTGGAATTGGGCTTCTTTGTACATGAGGCAAAGAATAGACAATAGAACCCAGACCTCTTGGCAACAGGTCCAAATTTAGTTCTTTTGAAGAAGGATTTATACTACTTCATTCATTTAAACATAAATATGAGGGAAGATAGAATCTCAGGTAGAAATGAGAGATGAAACTCTGATGAGGAAAAAGGCATCAAAGACTAAAAATCAAACACAAAAAGGAGGTTACTGGCTTCTTACATTCAGTACTTATAAATCTTGGATTTAGAAAGGAAATGTCCTCATTACCAAAATGAAGAATGGACTTTAAGCAACCACTGACCCTAGGCAAGAAACTAAAGCCTTTTATTCCTGCATTTCCTCATCTGTGAGATGAAAAAGCACTGGTCTAGAGTCAACTAAAAATCACATTGACTTTTAAGTACAAAAAAGCCACGGTGTTTTTTGAAGGGCTATGAAATGGCTAAAGATTAATACAAATATTCAAATCTTTATTTTCCACTACACGCCTGGCACTGTGTTAAGCATTTTTTTACATTAATTACCCCACTTAATCTTCATGACAATGAAGGCAGTGTATATTATCAACTTCACTTGACTAAGAACAAACTTAAAGCTAGAAAAATGAAAGGAATGTGCCCAAATTCACATAGCTAGAAAATGAAAGTGCTGGAAGTCCAAACCCTGGTGCATTCATGCATTTACTCAGCAAGTATTGATTACACATCTATGATGTCCCAGACACTGTGCTAAGTACCTAGGTGCCAGGGTGATCAAAAACAGACACATTCTTTGACCTCCATCTACCAAAGAAAATGAATAGGAAGTAGTTATACAAACCAACAGGCATTAGAAAAGCAACAAACAGAGGGTGAAAAAGAAGAGTCACATGGTGCTTGGGGAACCAACAAAACCAAACTAGGATTTGACCTAGTCAGAAAGGTTGAACAAGGCTCCCCTGAAGTGCCTTGAACTTAGAGTTTCAAGTGAAGATAGGAGGGAAGATCATCATGAGCAAAGGCAACAACAGAAACTGCATGTGCAAAAGTCCTGTAGCAGGAGGGATCATGAGTACTATGAGGGTCAAGGGAAGGCCAGTGTGACTGATGCCAAGAAAGCAAGAGAAACAACATACAAAAATGCAGATGGAAAGAGGCACAGGACCAGGTAGGCCATGCAGAGCCTTGTGGGCCAAAGTGAGGAATTTCATCTTCCTCCTAAGAGCAATGGAACCCCACTGAAAAGTTACCAGCAGGAAAACATTGAGCTACCAAATTAGATACAAATTGTCTTCTTTACTTTGCCAGTGAAAATCACATCAATTAAACACTAATCTAAGGGAAAGGGAAGGAAACAGAAGAAAGAGGACAGTGCCTTAGGCTTTTTCTTCTGGAGGGTGCTGACCTAACCACAGATCATTAACAATAGGGTAAATAGCATACAGTGAAAAATCTGCCATGAAAATCCACAAAGAGTCCAATATGGCTTCTAAAATGCTTTGCCAGTGGAAATCTTGCACTAGTTCTCAGTCATTCTTAAAACACAGTTACAGGAGAAACAGATGAGTTTGCTTTGCTTTGTCTATAAACCAATAGATTTAGGGTGCCTACTCACCCAATGTGGTGGTTAGTAAGATTAAACACATGTAAATCATACACACCAATGCCTGACTGTTGACATCCTGCATTTTAAGTTATTGCAAGTGTTTTGAATGATGTGTGGATAATTTTCTCTCTGTTAAAGGATACCAGGCCCCTTTAAATATAGAAGTATCCTACTAGAAGGAATAAATTAATAAAATGAGGCACATCAAAGGTAGGTTTTATGTGTTTTATTGAAGTAAACACATTCATCAGCTCTGAGAAAGAACTGTGGCGTAAGAAAAAGGGCTTGAGCACCCAAGACGTTCAACCATTTCTAGGAAAACCAGAAGTATTGTGCTCACTTATGGTGACTGAACATACTATTCAGGCTTTATGATTATTAATAAGGTTTTGAACTTAAAGAACTTTTCTTACAGATTAAAAAGGAAAAGAATCTCAAGTTCAGTTCCCTGTATTTTGCAAAGGACAGAGCTCTTCTCACAGATCTTAAAAGAAGCAGAAATGGAAGGGAAACCAGGAACATTCTAGAAAATGAGTCTTTCGTTAATTTGGACTTTGTACAGCAGAAGAAAGAGAAGATAAGGCCATCTTTGTGATCTCTATATGCCCTGTTTACAGATCTGATACTGACATATCACCCTCTGCAACACTTCTAACAAATGGAATATCCTGGAAGTGACAAGATGTGGCCATCTGTGTGGAACACTTACTCTGGGGAAAGCCAGTTGCCTTATGAGGTGACTCAGGTACCCTTACAGAGAGGGCTTTATGGTGAGGGCTAAGGCTTCCAGCCAGCAGCTATGTGAGGGCACCATCTTGGAAGCAGATCTTTCAGCCTCAGTCCAGCCTTCAGATGACTCTGCAGCTCCAGCCATCAGCTTGAGTGGCCCCGAGTGAGAACCAACCAGTTTAAATGGCTCTCAAATTCCTGGCCTATAGAAACAAAGATAAGAAGGTTTGTTTCAAGCTTGTAAGTTTCAAGGCTTACTTAGCAATAGATAACTGATAAACCATATAATAATAGTAAAAAACTACAAACATGTGTTGAGTTTACTGAAATATAATCTCCTGGTAGAAAGGAATCATGTCTATTTATCTTGCCATTGGCACCTCAGGACTTGGCACAAAGCCAGTGCTTAATACACATGTGGTGATCCAGTAAAAGTATAAGACCTTAGTCACATGGCTGATATATTATGTACTTTATACATATTTCCTAATTTAATTCCCCCAGCTACTCTATGAAATATATTTATTATCCTTATTTATAATCTGAGTCTTGGCAAGATTATATAACTAGATTCCTGAATCTCTGTGACTCCAGACCCACGGACAGGGTCTAGTCATGCTGATGTATGTTTTCGCACTTGCTGTGCAATCAGTTAGAGACACGGTCTCTCTGCAGTTCTCAAGACTTAGAACTCTGACCATGGGATCAAAATGTGTCACCACTCCTGTGGAGACTGTAGCCAGCTTATGCTTCTGCAGGAAAGCAGAAGGAGCTCAGCTAGTTAGGATGGGAAGATACAAGTCAGCTTCCAGAGGGGGAAAGATGGGCAGGACCTGCACAAGGTGAATAGAAACAAGCTAGTGTCCCTCTCAGCAGATCCTCCCTCTCTCTAGGTGGCTTCACACAAGTCTCATCTCTGCCATTGGCAGCAACTTTTTAGACTGGTTCAAAACCACAGAAACAAAGTGCCCAAGTTTGTGCAGGTTTCACAAGACTTCACCTGGATTCTCCAAACACAGCACACTCTGGGGATTAAGTTCTTGGATCCAAGACCCTGGATCACATTCCTGACCCCTCACTAAGCCCTGACAGAAAAATGTTGAGTTGTTGAAAATAAGGATAAAAGAGATTAACCTATCAAATCCAATCAACAATCAACACATAGTGAACACTAACCACACTTTTGCGTAACTAAATACGCCGTTTGTTGGTGGTAACCTGGCTTATCCTTTTAAAACATAAAAATCTGGAGTATTGATGTAATTTATTAAGAGCATGAAGGTTTCCTTTTGTGCTGTTTTGGGGTTTTTAGCTTCATTTCATAAAACACTGTGGCTCTAGGATGAGATAAAATTCAACTTGGAAATAACCTTACCAGTATTTGCCCTTACAACTCTATCTAGTCTTACATTGAGGATGGCTATTCTTTCCTGAATTAAGTTTTAAGTAGAGTTCCAGAAGCCAGTATGCCCCATGAGAGAATCTGAAGGTAATATATCTTAATTTACCCCAATAAATAGCTTATTTTTCTGGTAGAAAGAGAGGAACACAGGAAACACATTTTAAATTTTTTTGTAGTTTTAAATTATTACGGATACATAATACCTGTACATATTTATTTTTATCTCAAAATAATTTTAGAAGAATAATGACTTGGAAAGAAGCTCATATAAATCAAAGGAAAAGGCAGATTACTAAAAAAGTATATTGTGGTGCTCTCACATTAAATATATAGAGAGAAATATTTATGTTTACATATAGAAAAGACTAAGATAAACACTAAATATTAGCTTTGCCCTCCATTTACCCTCCCTCTGTTTCTTTCTTCCAGTGCCTGTAAGTGCCTACTATGTATCAGGCACCGTCCTAGGCTTCAGGTCCCAGAGATAAGGCTCAGGTTTGCCCTCAAGTAGCTCACAGTTCAATGAGAAAGTCAGCAAAGTCAACAAATGCTTGGAAAAAAAACAGACTTATAAAAGTCAGCGAAGTGCTTTGGATCTGTGTCCCCACCCAAATCTCATGTTTAATTGTAATCCTCAGTGTTAGAGGTGGGGCCTGATGGGAGGTGATTGGATCATGAGGGTGGATCCTTCATGAATGGTTTAGCACCATCCCCTCAGTGCTGTTCTCATGATGGTGAGTGAATTCTCACAAGATCTTATTGTTTGAAAGTGTGTAGCGCCTCCCACCCATCTTGCTCCTGCTCTGGCCATGATGCACTTGCTTCCCCTTTGCCTTCTGCCATGATTGTAAGTTCCCTGAGGCCTCCCCTGAAGCTGATGCTGTCATGCTTCCTGTACAGCCTGCAGAACCATGAGCCAATTAAACCTCTTTTCTTTATAAATAAACTCATCTCAGGCATTTCTTTATAGCAGTGCAAGAACAGATTAATACAGGCAGTGTAGCATAATGGTTCTTAGAAGCTGCTTTTGTGATCAGCAGATAGACCTGAGGACAAACCATAGTTTTATACTTCCTAGCTTAAGCAAATTATCTCATTTCTCTAAGCTTCAATGCTCTTGTGTGCAAGTGGGGATAAAAATAGATATCCCACAGATAATTGTAAGGGATAAAAGAAATCATATGAATATGAAGCACTCAGCATGAGAGTTGCCTATAGTAAGCACTCAATAAATGGCCCCCATTGACTTTATCACAGAGGGCATAGTGGAAGCCTAGAGGAGGCTGAAAGGCTCATAAAGATCAAAATCCCTGAGTTGATCATCCTATGGTTAACCGTAAATGGATAATGATAAATCACAAACACAGAGTTTGTGTTCTTTACAGACCCAATCACTGGGCAAAACCTGCCACTCTTATCTTACAAACATTTCCAGAATCTACATCACCGAACTCCTGTCTAAAAAGACCATTCATTTTTTTCCCCAAAGCTTTTAGCTTCACTTGTGTTTGCTGCCCCTTCCAAAGAGTCCCAGGACAGCCCCCAATAGACAGCAAAGCCAAAAACAGCTCAAAGGCGTCCACCAGAGGCCCCAGAAGGCTGACTTCTCACATTTCTTCCTTTTTTCTTTCTGCTTTTTTTAGACATTTCACTGGAAAAGGTGATTTCTACCATAATTAAAAGAGTTCTTAATCTGAATTTCTTGAGAGAGAGCATGGTGTGAGAGAGAATGCCCAGCCTTCAGAGTCAGCCAGTCCTGAGTCTGAATCCCATGGCTCAGAGCCCAGAAACCTTGAGCGAGTAATGCATGCCAGTCTCTGGCCTAGTGTTTCTGCATAACAGTGAAAATAACTATCTTGTGGATTTGGAAGGTCACTTACAGAAGGTCACTCACTGAGTAACCAAAACTTGGCACATGCTCAATAAATGTTGGTTTTCTTTTTTTTTTTTTGCCAATAAAAATGATGTGTTGACTGTATTTACACACAGATTTTATAACTGTCACTTAATTCCAATATGCCCTCATTCTCTCATTGTGTGTATTCAAATGCAGAGTAAATAAGTCTTTCAGATGCTTTTAAAGTTGAAGCCCAACTGAACTGATTACGTTTTGAGGGAAGGCTGTGCATCTATCATTCATTTTTAGCATAATCAGACAATACTGACAAGAGGAGAAATGAAAACAACATTGGTCAAATTGGTTGAGCTCCATTAATTACCATTACCCAAAAGTCTGAGTAAAAATTCAGTTCAGCTAAATGACACTATTCTCATTAGAAATCATATTAAAATTTTGCAACTGAAGGGTTAATATGCTCTAAGGTATCTTTTTTGAATATGCCAGGTTTTGTCAATTTGCCTCTGCAATTTCTAAAGTATCTTTATCCTTATATCCATCCTCTCTGTAGCCTCCCAAAATAAAGAGTTAAATCTCTGTCTTCACTAACCACAGAACCTTTTAACTATTCGCCCCTGGATTCTGTGTCTCCTCACTACTATGTATCTGAAACACAGAAGCCAGAGTAACACTTCCATTTTCACATCAGCATCTGGTAAATAGCCACTGACCCAGTCTCCCCAGTGATACCCCGTCAGTCTAGCTGCTCCACCATCCTTCCTCTCTCCAGACTTCAAGTTCAAGGAGCTTAATGCATCAGGGCACCTTGCCTTGCACCAACTCTAGTTAATTCATGTCCAGGCTGGCTGTCCCTATATGCTTATAAACTTTGGATACTGCCTATGATCCACCAAATAAAGTCGAGATCCCTTGGCATGGTATCAAGGATTCTCATAATGGGATATCATTTTCAGCCTTATTTACAAATAATATGAATGATATCCTAAACTAGGATATCTCAACACTTAATATGTGCACAAATCATTTGGGGATCTTGCTTAAACTTTAGATTCTGATTCAGTCAGGTCAAAGTGAGGGCCTGAGATCCTGCATTCCTAACGAGGGGATGTTGATGCTGCTGTTCCACAGACCAAAACTGGAATGCCCTCTGGTCTTGGTTAATTGGTTGATAACTCAAAGCCAAGCTCAAATGCAACCTCCTCACTAAAATTTTCTCTGATTTTCTGAAGTAAATACGAACTCTTTCTCCCTGAAATTCTTGTATGTTTGATTGGGAAATCAATCACCAAACAGGCCCAACTAGCAGAGTTTTCATATATATTTCCATTTTAAGACAAGTTTTATTGTTTCCCTTTAAGTTGACCCAAGCATACCTTTAAATGATCTGCACATTCATGATTAGTTCTGCCCAGTAATTAAAGTACTGCAGGAAGCTCCCATTCATTCAGGGTAAAATAACCAGAAAAATGTGAACAACTTAAATGGTGCAGAATTGCATGATAATAATTTATGTTCATCGTAATAACCCAGAGGCACAGGGAGCCTAAAATAGCTTCTGAATCATCAAAGAGAGATTAAAATTATATTCGGCATATTTTAGTGTTAAGTGAAATTGTGTTCTAATTCTCTGAAAACTGACATAGGGGGTGTGTGTGTGTGTGTGTGTGTGTGTGTGTGTGTGCGCTGATTCCTTGAAAACATATAAGAAATGTGTAATTGTCATTGTCAGTTACATGCAATATTTATCACCCTTAGCACCAATTCTGTGCCTGTCATTCCCCTATCACACATGCATACACACTCACATGCACACACACCCATATGATTTCTCAGAAAATAAAATAGGAAAGCTTGGATTCTACTATGCTTCCAAATTCCCAAAATAAACTCCTTGGAGCCCTCTTTTTTTTCCCCCTAAAATGGAAGACCTTGTAGTTATCTGGACTAAGCCTAGATACAGGCTATTTCTCCATCGTTATATATTCTCATAATGAATGCATATTGTTTTTCATTCCACAGGGATTTGCAATGGGCGACATGCATTCCCACACTAAAATCTAAAAAATGAATTAAATATGCAAAAGAGAAAAATAACAGCCAAACATAAATGAAGCCAGGAAGAGCAGTTGCCTGGACATGGATTTCGTAAGGTGTTGCCTCATTGTTGGCCTGGAGCAGGGGTGTCAGTATGCTTAGGTCTGACTTCCTGCCTCCACTACCTCTTTCCTTTCTCCTTCCCACAACCTGCCAGGTAGTTGGATAGGTTTTAACCCGTTCTTCCACTCTGGGACTTGTGTATACACATATCCTCCTTTTTCCAGAGGTGATGTATGCCTCCTGTCCTCTCTGGGAATATATTGGAATTCTTGCTTCATTTACTAGGAGAATAAATCATACATTTGTACAATATTTTCTTAAAACATGACATTCAATGCATTATTTCCCTAATAAACTATTGTTCCTTCCCCCTACCCACCACTTCCACTCCAATGACACTTTCTTTCATCCAGAAATCTACTTCCTTCCAAGGAAGTGGGACATAGGTTTCATTCTGCATGTGTGTATTCATCTTCTAGGCCCCCAGACTTTGGTCAAGTGAGCTTCATTATTGGCTGAAAGTCTCACTTCCTATCAGTGGGGAATCCTTCTCATCCTCTTGGCTTTCTTAACTCTGGCATCATTCACAATGGAGTCTAGCTATACAATCAGGAAAGATTTCCTCTAGTTGGGGTGAGCCTGGAGTGGGCCCTGCATTGCCAGTGGGCCCCAAAGCAGCAGCAGGTGAGGTCTAGCTCTTCAGCTGACACCCTGCTACATCCTGTTTGTTCCTCCAGAGCCTGGCTCAATAAATAAACAGATGATGGCCAAGCACGGGCTTCTCTAGGACTCTCATGGCTCCCCTAGTTACCTTTGGGGGAGGCCTTTCTCAGGACATTTAATAGTTTGTATGCACACATAGCTATATTTTGCATAGTTGACCTGGCAAAAGTTAGAGTGGAGTCTGGGTCAAAACCCTGAGAGAGAGAATAGACAGGCACAGATGCAGGACTCAGGACTGTCAATGGAAGGAGGAAGGGGAGGGCCATAAGCCTTTATCTTCGAGGCCCCTTCATGGATACTTGTCTTTGAAGGAAGAGATCCCCTTCCTAAAGAAAACTAAACTCTACAGAATAAGTGTAGGTCAATGGGAGAGGCCCTGGGACAAAGTTAGAGTGGCTGTGCTGCAGAGGGGAAGACTGGCAGTCATTGCTAGGCTAGAAGCAAGACCCAAGTGAGTCTTGAGTGGCAGGGCCGGGGGTAGCAGGTTGTCCACAGTGAATCTTGAGTGGCAGGGCCCGGTGGGGGTGGGTTGTCTACAGGCTGGGGCCACTGCCAGTGGAATGCCCAGGGTGTCTTGGTCACTAGGAGAAGGAGTGTCTGTATCTTAGTTCTTAAAGCATGAGGGAAGGAACTTCTTTCTAACTGGAAGTTGAGCAGGCCTGGGCTGTTGCTGAGCAATGGTCACCCACTGTAGCCATCAGTCTACCAGCCATGGAGCATTCAGTACAAGAGGCTGTACTGGCCTCCCTCCCACAGCTGACCCATTTTGCCTGTGGACAACCCCCTGTTGTGGCCCTAGATACTTTATAGTAGACTAACAGAGGCTTGACCTTTTGTAAGCGGAAGGGAAACTTTGCACCCTGACAGAATTAGGACTGAGCTGAATGGACTGGAAATTTCCTCGAGCCAGGACAGCAGCTGTACAACATCCTGCCTCTGCTACACAAGCTCTCTCTTGCATTCTCCTCGCCTTACATTCTGTCTTCAGCTCCTAAGAATCCCTTGGTTTCTGATTGCCCACAACTTGTCTCCTGCTTGACTCAAAGCTTCAGGGTTTATGGTGGCCTGTTTCTTATAAATCTAACTTGCTTCTTACACACAATTTACCTTGACCTCCGCTATTTGTCTCTGCTATTTGATTCAAAGCATTGGACTTCCTCTTATCCATGACAAGTACCTGGTTCTTCCAAGTATGTTTTATTTTCCTCAGGCTCACTTTCTTACTCTTTATTTACATTGACTGCCATTTACATCCATTGTGTAAAAATATTTAAAACCATCATGAAAAGTGCAGTCTTCATGTAGTGAAAAGTTACTAAAGATGAAGACAGAGTCATATCAGGATTTCATACATGACCAAGTTCTCGGCACTATGTCAACTCTTATTATTGTGAGAGGCTATGTGATAACTATGATGATGCATACTCTACAATAGTGGGCCTCATTATTATGTTTTTGTACAATCAAGGCACAATCTATTAGAATGCGAAGAGACCCTGGAGATAATAAGACACAACCCTACCATTTTACAGAGGGGTAAATTGTGGACCAGAAAGATTAAAGGCTTTGCCCCATATCATAGGGTTAATCAGTAAGGATGCTAAGGTCAAAATCTGGGTCTCGAATTTTCTGGTTTAATACTCTTTCCACTATGTCAAAAGGTGATTCGACATACATAAGTGAGTAGAATTGTATTTTTTTAAAAAGTCAAAGTTTCAACAAGTGAAGCTCAAGAGGAATTTGTTTCGCTCATTCATTCTGTTCCCATTTATTGAATGTCCACTATATGCAGGCCCTGTACTGGGCAAAGGAGGTGAAGATGTGAGGAAGCAGAGGCCAATCCTATGAACCTTAAACATTAAGCAAATATCCATGCAAATAAATTACCCTGTATCTTATTGATTTGCAAATGCAACTACTTTTTAAACATCTCAGCACATTCAAATTTGAGACACGTTGTACCATCAATACGTCTTATGATGCAGTTGGCCTGTAAGGGAGTAAAGTTCTTCTGGATTGTACATGAATTTGCTTCTTTCACCCAGGCCACTTTCAACATGGGATTCCTTTTAAACTATACTCTCCACTTGAGGTTTTCTGGACCACAGAAAACTTGTTGGTGGACTTTAGACCACAAACCCGCAAGATGATCACCTCCTGATTCTCTCCTGAAAAGGAGAGACTTTTCTTTCTCCTTCCCTCTGGAGCTAAGGTTGAAATTGGCAAGTTTCTTTGCTGTCCTTTTCTACATGCTGGGTTCATTTCTCATGTGCCCTTACTTCAGTAGGCCAGCTTTGCATGGGAAGTGTCATGCTAAATTCTTCACCTTGAGCTTCTTTTCATGAACTTTCTCAGAGGTATGTACAATAATGGTGCATTTTACAATTAGTGGCATCTTAGGTTCTATAAAATATAATAATTATAAATTGTGATAAGAATTGTGGAAAAAAAAAACAGTTCAAAATGGTACAAGGAAATATAATAGGTGACCTAATTTAGATCAAAGGCCTCTATGAATAAGTGATGGGTAAACTAAGTCCCAAAGACTAAGACAATAGGCCCAGGAGTTAAGCATCTCAGACAGGGAGAACAGTCTGTGCAAAACCCACTTAGGTAAAAAAAAGAAGACAGCATTGCGTTTAAATCCTTTTAGTGTGATGATCTCCAAAGTGTTAATATCCAAAAGAAAATAATGTCTTTTCAATGAATAGCTTTTCCTTAAAACTGAAAGAGAAATATGATGGATTCTGATTTCTACACTACTTTCTTAAAAATTGTATTTTTAAAAGCAAATAGAGTTATGCCCTGTAATTATAATTATCACCCACAATTTCCTCAATCTAAAGTTGATTATGTTCTCTGTTGCTGTGCTAAAAGCACAGTGACTTGACATGTGGAACAGTAACAAGATAAATTGTCACCATTACATATGCCTTTTGCATAGGGGAGGTATTAAAACCATTCTCTCTCACTGTTTTTCTAGAACAGCCTCATCTCCAGGGTCTGAGCATTCCAGACAGGGGGAATAGCCCATGGCACTAGAGAATAAAGTATGATTTTTAATAAGTTCATGAAAGGAGCCTTCCCAGCTGGTATATGGAGAACACCATTCCTCTCAGCCAATCCTCTTTAAATCAGTGCAAAAGACAATGCCCACTGCAGCATTCCTCAAATGGTGCTTCCTGAGACTTCAAAAAAGTGATGGTAACAAAAGCACAATTCCTGATATTGTGAAATATATATAGTCATGAACCACATAACAAAGTTTTGGTCAAAGATGGAACATATATATGACAATGGTCCTATAAGACTATATTATCGTATTTTTAATGTGCCTTTTCTATATTTGGACATGTTTGGATACACAAATACTCATTGTTGTATTACAATTTCCCACAGTATTCAGTACAGTAATGTGCTGTGCAGGTTTATAGCCTAGGAACAATAGGCTATACCATAAAGCCTAGGTGTGTGGGAGGCCGTACCATCTAGGTTTATGTAAGTACAGGCTCTCATGTTCACACAACCATAGAATTGCCTAATAATGCATTTCTCAGACCATATCCCTCATCACTAAACAAGACATGACTGTATCTTGTTTCCTGATATACAGCGCCTAAAATTCTTGGAATCTCCAGAATGATAAGAGTGTCTTTTGTATGCTAATGAGATGACTGGTGACCTTCCTAAACTGCTTCAGGAAGGGGGCTGGTTTCCAGAAAGACCCAGACATGATTACAGAGTTGAAACTTTCAATTCTATCTCCCAATCCCCAGAAAGGGGAGAGAGGAGAGAAATTGAAGATTGAGTTGATCACCAATGGTCCAATGATGTCATCAATCATGACTATGCAATGAAGACTCCATAAAAACCTGAGAAAGGACAAGGTTGGACAGAGCTTCCAGAAAGCTAAACACGTGGAGATTCCTGCAGGGTAGAGCACCTAGAGAGGGAAGGGAAGCTCCATGCCCTTTTCCACAGACCTCACACTATGCATCTCTTCCATCTGACTGTTCAACTGTATCCTTTGTAATGTCCTTCATAATAAACCTGTAAACATAAGTAAAGTGTTTCCTGAGTTCTGTGAGCTGCTCTAACAAATTAATCAAACTCCAGGAGGGGGTTGTGGTAACCCCAATTTATAGCCAATCGGCAGAGGGGCAGGCCACAATCTAGGGCTTGTGACTAGTATCTGAAGTGGGATGCAGTCTTGCAGGGCTGAACCCCCAACCTGAGGGATCTGATGCTGTCTCCAGGTAAATAGTGACAGAATTAAGTTGACTCAGAGAACAACCACCTGGTGTCCACTGGAGAACTGGCTGGAGAATTGATTGCTTGGTGTGTGGGGAGAAAAAAACCATCCATCTGGTCACAGAAGCATTGTGTTCTGTGTTGAATAGAGAAGAAAGGACAGGAAAACACATCTTGGTTTTTTTTCCACTATCTCCTAGTGTCTTTTTCTCATGCATGGCTCTACAGCAAATAGCACCCAGGGATTTCCTTGCGTTTAACAGACCGTCTTAAAACTTTGAAAATTCCAATTTGTTATAAATGTATTGAACAATCAGTATACTTTTACTTGTATTTTCAGAGTTCTGCTATAAGAGTTTCTTAATAAAAGTAAATGGTAAAGTCCTGTTAATTTACTGCATTGTAGAAGTGCCCAGTTATAGTATAGCTTCTCCAGATGAAATTTCCTTTCTTTCCAATCCAGCTCAGTGATCCTAAGTGACCAAAAGACATTAATTCCTAGGAGCATTTTCAGTCTTTGCTCTGTTTTGTACCTAGATTGTGAGACACTCAGACCTAAATGTCAGTGTGTATTTGCTAGGCTGGAATGTAGCATGCATGGAATTTCCTTTGCAGGTCTCTCCCTAAGACTGGGGACATATTCAATCCAGGGAGTCAAGAGACTTACAGAGGGTTGCTTCTTTGTCACTTGTCTGCCATGATCAAACAGAAACAGAAAAAGTGGTCAACAGGGATGAAATTTGTGTGGACAGCTGCCATCTCTGCAGCCTAATCCTATTTTGGGTTGAGGACTTCTCACCAGATGGCCCTTTACCTTATTTCATCTGGACCCCAGGTCAATCATTATTCTCCAGAAAAATAAATTTCCCTACCCTACCCTACCATGATTGTTTCATTCAGAGAAGATCCTTAGGCTTTGATAAAGAGCCATGGATGGCAGATCATCCATCTATCCATTTATCCATTCATCCATCCAAGCAGTGACTGATGGGCACCTACTAGCTGTTCTGTGCTGTTCCATGTCTGAGACATATTCTGTGCATCAAAGCTGCTTGTTGTGTTGTTTATCTTCATCTTCTTCCTATTTTTCTTCTCCTCTACCCTTTACTCTTCCTCCTCTTTCTCAGTTTAGGGTTTGTACTTGCTACGGTTTGAATATGTCCCCTGTAAAATTCAGGAGTTGCCAATATGATAGTATTAAGAGGTAGGGCCTTTAAGAGATGTTTAGGATATGGGGGCTCCTCCCTTGTGAGTGGGATTGAGGTTCTTATAAAAGAGGCTTCACACAGTGTTTGACTCATTTGCTCTTTTACCCCTGAGGATATAGTGTTCCTCACTTCCAGAGGATGTGCCATGAAGGCAACATCTCAGAAGCAGACACAGCCCTCACCAGGCAACCAAACCTGCTGGTGCCTTGATCTTGGAGTTCCCAGCCTCCAGAACTGTGAGAAAAATAAATGTTTGTCTTCTATAAATGATCCAGTCTGCAGTATTTTGTTAGAGCAGTACAAACATACTAAGACAGAAATATTATGAAAGTTGATTTGGGTGTCAACTTGACTGGATCAAAGGAACCCAAATAGCTGGGAAGGCATTATTTATTCTCAGTGCTTCAGTAGGGCACTGAGCCCATTCCCCTTCTGCTGAAAGGGAAACCCAACTCATTTGGCATTTAATTAGAATAATTCGGCTGCCTTAAGTGTGTCTGTGAGAGTGCTCCTGGGGGAGACTGGCATGTAAGTAGGTGAACTAGAATGGGGAAGATCCACTCTCAATGCAGCACATGCCATCCAATGGGCTGCGGGCCTGAAGGGAACAAAAAGGAGTAAAGTCAAATTCTCATCCTCTCACTTCCAAAGCCAGGAGACCCTTCTTCTCCTGTCTTCAGACATCAGAACTCCAGTTTCTCTGGCCTTTGACTCACATCAGCAGCTCCTGGGCCTTTGGCCTTGGACTGAGAATTACACTGACAGCTTCCTTGGTTCTGAAGCCTTGGGATTGGGACTGAGTCAAGCTACTGACTTTTCTGGTTCTCCAACTTGCAGTTGGTCTATATTGGGACTTCTCAGCCTCCATAATTAAATGAGTCAAATACTCTAATAAATCCTTCATCTCTGTCTCTATATATACATATATATGTCTTATTGGTTCTATTTCTCTGGGGAACCTTGACTAAAACAATACTGTTGGCCAATTATTTGATCAAATCATTGTAATTGGTTTGAAAAACAAAAGGAGGCCTCAAAATGAGCAACTCTAACTTCAACTGATAACTTCAGTCTTTGCGGAACAAAGTGATGTCTTACCTCCATGATCAAAACAAGGCAAGCACTCGGCTATTGTGGTTCTGAAGCACTTTCAGAGAAAAGATAGTGAACCAGCTGACACTAATAAAGTTCCCCCAAATTTGATTAAACTTAAAACTGCCCCTTTTGCCTGGGAAAACCCATAAGCTTATGTGAGTAAATAAGCCTCTTACTTAAAAACTAAACTTTGAAATTTGGAAAGAAAAGTTGCAGAGTTGTTGCCCCAGTATGCAAGGGCTGTTCCAACCTGGAGTGTTCATTGGAATTTCAAAGGGAAATGAAAACAGGTGAGAACATACTCGTATTCATAGGCTGTGGGAACCCACACATGGGATAACATAGAATCCAATAGCTAATACACTTACTAGATAACTGATTGGCTTTAATGTGAAAAAGTTTCAGGCACAGGACCCCTGGAGGGAAAATCATCGATCTCACCACCTATGATCCCGAATCAAAGACAAAAACGATTATTTCCTTTCTCCTCTGCCCTTCCTCTAGTTGCTGGTAAATGGCCACACAGAAGCTAGGAAAGGGGAGTAGGTGATGCAGAGTAGTGGTTCTCAAACTTTACTGTTTTGCTGCACACTAGAATCACCTGGGAGTTTTCAAGAATCCTGATGCCCCAGCCATGTTGAGAAGTGCGGTGAGAGCAACCCATTAAATCAGGATCCAGGAGCGGGTGGGGGAGAACTCACAATTGGCATTTTTTTGCAGGCCTCCAAGTGCCTCCCATGCAGAGCAAGTTTGAGGCCAGAGGTATAAGTGGTGCTTCTCAATGAGGCAGGATCTGAGACAAGACACAAGCTGCCAGCTGGCATGGTCCCCAACTGCACTTTAAGTAACAAGGTGTAGAGTTTCTCTCCCCAATCCAACCCTCACAATGGTGTCCTGGCAAAGTGAAAGAAGCTGAAAGAAAAGAGAAGTGAGCCTGGGCAGACCTATAAGCAGGATGTGGGCAAAGAGGCTCATCAAATCAACACAAACTGGAAAAAGGGATAAGAAAGCCTGTGTGTTCTCAGGAGGATAGAACTACTTGTCATTTGAGGCAAGACATCCCACTGTCCCATGAAAGCTTTTCTCCTCCCCGACCCCGATACCATGCGCTCAGGAAGAATTCGTTTGTCCTGTATCTCCAACCGGAGGGCCCAAATTCCTCTGCTTCCCCATAATTACGATTGGATGAGAAAGGATTGGACTCAGGCCATCACCTAAGCATTGGCATATGTTCAAGGTTCTTCATTCTTGAAAGCTGAAAGCAAGCCAACCCACCTCCGTGGACTTTTGCTTTCCTTCCAGCCCAAGCTCCCTTCTTTCTTGCACACAGACAGCTTTTAAAAGGATCTATTATGGGCACCCACACTCTTAGTTTTCATCCCGCCAGTATGTAATATGGACATTTTGTTTATCATAGACTTCTTTACATCAATTTTGACTCTTAAAAAACAGTGCCTTAAAATATCAACCTTGCTCCTTTTGCAGTTTATAAGTATGATGATTGGGTTTTCATCCCCATGCGTGAGATGTGTCTCCCTCAAATCTTTTTATGAAGTAGATGCATTATCTGTCTGATATGAAAAAGAAAAAAATTATTTATCTTGATTAGTTCATTTTTGGCACCCTCCTCCCCTTATATTTAGCCCCAAGGCTCTTGTCTCACCCTAGTCTTAACCATTTCCATCTGCTCCTCAACCCACTACAGTCTGTTCTATCAATGCAATAGAAACTAATCTCGAAAGATTCAATAAAAATTCTTCTGTGTCATTTGTTTTAAAGGACAATTTTTAGTCCCTGTTTTCCATGCCATCCCTTTAAGCACTTCAAATATATCAAACCACAAAACATACACAAATACAATGATCATGAAAAATGTTACTAATACCTATGTCTATTCCTAAAATATCAACGTCTTGCTTTCTTCCCCATTTCTTAATTTTTTTATACTATGCCTATACTACCTAAGATTATAGCAGTACTTAATCAAAAATCTCAAGGTTATAGTATTCCAGACCAGAAAGAAAAGGAATATCAACTTAGACAGCCAAGGCTGTAGGATCTGGTTGAACCATTGATTCTTAGTTAGGGCAGGAGGCCAGATTATTTCTCTGAAGATTATCTAAATCCAAACCATGGACATCAGGCTGCTACTTTCTTCTTAAGTTAATCTTGACTTTTCACATCAATTAAAAAAAAAATAAGTCTACATTTTCCCCCTGGATTTTAGTTTTTAGTAGCCTGTAATTTCCCTATCAAACATTGATGTCTGTCTTGGCTACCGTAACATAGCCCATTGTCCTGTCATTGTGATAACTGGGCCTGGTCTATTGGTGTTATTAAAAATGTGTGGCTGCCTCATTAGTGTCTCATCCTGAGTGAGACTATCCAGAGGTTTCATCTCTCAGGACAGGTAGAACCAGGGTAGTACAATGCATTCTCCTTCTTAAGATATTTGTTGACTTCATCATCTTGGAACACAGTTTCGATCTTTTTCTAGTTATTGTGTGTGACCACTGGTGCTTAGAAGGCCCTCCTGTTCTTGGTAGAGTTTCTGTATATTTTCCCTGGGTAATTTGCCTAACTCTGTTTCCTGTACTACCTCTTCTCTAGTTATGCAGTTTGACATGAGTTTTATGTCTATATTTTAAAATCAAATAGAGTTAATAGAAGAAATAAAAAAACTAATTTATATTAACTTCCTCATTAAAATTAATAAAAAATTAAACATATCCCATGATAGCCAAATTTCTATGTTAATCCTAATTACCTTTAATATATATTAACTTTTCTCTGAATATCATTATAAAATTTTGGCCTTTCACAAACTCATCATATTTCAGTTAACTACAACTATTATACCTTTTTTGATTCTCAAATTATAACTTGGCCAGCAGGAGACCTTGAAGCTGGCTCCTTTGTCCTTTCAGCACTGTCTCTGGCATTTTTGAAACTATCTTTCCTATCTGGAAACAATAGGGTACTCTAGGTTCATGCTACTCTTTGTGTATGTGTGATCCAGGGGTGCTAGTTCCTTCTAGTGAGGGTGAGAGATAGAGACCCAAATCTGGGCGTTTAGCAGTTCATGTGAGCATAGGCAGTGACCAAAATGCTACTGAAATGGGAGAGTTCCCTGACCCCCGTTGCAGGATGTGTGACAGGGGTGTGGCTTGTGTGTTCGGCCACTATCATGGCTCAAACCCCTTATAGGAGGGGGAGCATGCAGTTGGGCAGGTGCAGGAGCCAGGGTAAGCTCTTTTGGGCTTCGGCATCACAGTGGCATCTAGGGGTGGGTGCCTGTGACTCCCAAAGCCCCACTGGGTGTGTTACAGTTCTCTTTTTAGCTCTGCCATCCACAGATGGCTTAAGTGTTAACCAGCTCAGTGCCCTCTTGGTACCTGGATCCTCTTCTGGCATCCAGGAAGAATCAGGTCACACGGACAAATTTAAGGATGGTAAATGTGGGAAATTGTATTGCCAGATGGGAGTGGGTCTCAGCAGGATGGATGGGGAGCTGGAGAGGGGATGGAGTGGAAAGAATTATCTTCCCGTGGAGTTCAGCCATCCAGCAGCCGATCTTCTCTCCAACTGTCCCCAGTTGAACTCCTCTTGATGTTCAGATGCTCCTTCTCTTCTCTCATCTGTTGTGCAGCTCTTCTGCTCCTTTGCTCTTTGGTCGTGGATCCTGGAGTTTGGGATTTATATGGGTACAGGATAGGGGGCGTGGTAGGCTAAAAGGCAACATTTGGGGATGAAAACATGAATCCCTGTTCTCATTTAGGGCCGTGGGTTTCCAGGCTCGAGGGTGGGGCCTTTGCCAGGGAACTGCCCTCTTTACCCAGTATTTAATTTCCTTGCCTCCTGTCCATATCATAGGCGGTACCAAATTGCTACTGCTGTTGAAACACATAGCTAGGAAAAAATATTGCTTTTTAATGCTGTGAGTTCACATTGGGTTTTTTCCCTAATATTATTAACATAATTAAATTGCTGTACCTGACTCTTCTCAGAGGATGAGGTTTTATCGACCTCTAAGAGTTTCTAATATATTAGTACAACAAATGACCTCAGCTTGAACCTTACCTACTTCATAGTTCCAGCCCTGATATTAATCTGCCTTTGTGCTTGGCTTCACATCACACTGACGTTCAAGACTCAATACTTGGTCTTTGTTCCAACATCTTGTTGTGGCCCTTATCTCACCAATTCGCAAGTTCAAACTCTATCCCAGATGACTTCTTGGCCCCTGGGAAATGCATGGAAGAGATTTTGCCCCTGAGGAATAATTGTTCAGGATGGTGGCATGTTAATCTTCTATTACAAGGAAGGCCTGGCTTCACTTCTTGTGAAAAGCGAAGACTTTTTTCTGTTTCGTGATTCAGTTTTGAAGAACCTGGTATTTCCTTTTGTTTGTATTTCTTCTACCATCAGTTCCATATCTGTCTCTACAATTTTCTTTCACACATTTAAATATAGGAATACAAAGCAAGAATGATGCAGCCTCTGTACATTCTCTTCGATATGAACATTGAAAGGACAGAAGCACTGTTTTTTCCTCTGTCTCAACTTGGTATATTTCCTTCTAGAAGTCTTGGTTTTCCTACATTTTAAAATTATATCCTCCTTAACTGATAACTCCAGATTTGCTGATCATTTGTTCAAGGGATCTGGAACTCCACAAGTGTTGCACTGGCCATAAGTTTAACTTCCATCCACAGGATGGGGGATAATGGGGGTGGCCACCACCTTGGCGGTTGTGTCATAGATACCCTTGCTACCATTATACTTAGCAGGACGGCTCCGGACAAGGAAATGGGAGAACATTTACTTACAGAGAAAAGACCTAGAAAGCAGTGAGCACAGGGGGCACATATCTGATCTCTTATTCAGTGTAAGTTTAGCAGGGTGGATTTTGATTTTTACAGCAGCCAAGGTTTCATTTTATGCCTTTGAGCTGTGGCAGAGTGCATGAGATATTTGTTGGAGGCTGCCCATTAGCCTAGGCAAAAATGCATTATAAAATGTGCATACATTTTTTAATACTAAGGAAAATTTTATAAATTGTAATTCTCATATATATATACACACACACACACACATACACACACACACACACACAAATGATAACTCAATGTATGTGAATGTAAAATTTGCCGTGTATGAGCCAGGCTGTATACTAGGCACCTAACACTGAATAACTCTTTAGTCCTCACAATAGCAAGCTGAGACAGGTTCATGATTACCATTTTAAAGATGAGTAAACAGAGGCTTAGTGAGGTTATGTAAATTATTCATGTTCTTAAACTAGTAGGTGGTGAGTTGTGATTCAAACCCAGGTACTTTGATTCTAACTCCAGAACCCATTGTCCTAAATATGTGTCTGTATGCATAACAAAAACTGGATCCTACCCTACATATAATTCAAAATTCTCCTTTTGTCACTTATTTTACTGAGAGCATTTCTTTCATAAAGTTTTAGCAAAGATTTTTTAAATGACTGTATACTGTCTTTTCTTAAAAAGGTAATTTTGCCAGCCTCCCACTAATGAACATGTTTTTCAAATTTTTCAGTATTATAAACAATTATTCAAGAAGTATTGAACAATAAGCAAAGCATTATACTTACTTTTGTTCATGTGTCTGATTATTTTCTTAGATTAAATTCATTGAAGGGAAATTACTGAGTCAAAGGAAATGATAATTTGAGTATCTCCATTACCTGAAAGGGGTCCCGATCCAGACCCCAAGAGAAGGTTCTTGGATCTCATGCAAGAAGGAAGTCAAGGTGAGTCCGTAAAGTGAAAGCAAGTGTATTATTAAGAAACTAAAGGAATGAATGAATGGCTACTCCATAGACAGAGCAGTCCCTGGCTCTAGTTGCCCATTTTTATGGTTATTTCTTGATGATATGCTAAACAAGGGATGGATTATTCATGCCACCCCTTTTTAGACCATACAAGGTAACTTCCTGATGTTGCCATGGCATTTGTAAACTGTTATAGCACTGGTGGGAGTGTGGCAGTGAGGACCACCAGAGGTCACTTTTGTCACCATCTTGGTTTTAATGGGTTTTGGCTGGCTTCTTTAGTGCAAACTGTTTTATCAGCAAGGTCTTTATGTATCTTGTGCTGACCTCCTATCTCATCCTGTGACTAAGAATGGCTTAACTTACCAGGAATGCAGCCCAACAGGTCTTTGCATTTTTTTTACCAAGCCCTTATTCAATACGGAGTTGCTCCGGTTCAAACACCTCTGACACCTATATAGATAGTACCAAATAAATTTTCACAGAGTTTGTGCGGACTTATACTTCTGCCAGCAATTTATTTTAGGGAGTCTTTTCAAACTTCCACCAGCACAGAAAATTTTCTTTAAAAAACGTTTTACTATTTTAATGAGTGAAAAAAATGTATCTTGTAACTGTTTTAATTAGTATTTGATTAGGTGTGTGAACATTTTTTTCTGATAATTATATTTTGTATTTAAGTTTTCTGTGAGGATACTCTGCCCATGTTTTTTGGAGTATTTTGTTAATTGATTTGTAAGAGTACTTCATGTACTCTTTCAGTATTATCTTTCTGCTCTGTTACTACAACTACTTCTTCTAATTTGTAATTTGATTGTTGTGAACATGTTCCTTGATGTAAAGGACTTTCAACTGTGTTAACAGTAAGCTCTATCTAACTTTTCCTTTGTAATTACTTACATTGCTTTTATGCTTAGAATATCGTTCCCTTTCCAGAAGTTTGTTATTTATTTATGTTTTGGTCTATGTGTGGGTTCTTTAATCCATCTGCTGTTATTGTTGTTTTTGTCTTGGCCTGCTGGATAGTAAAGCTATAACTTGAGTTAATCAATTTTCCTAACCATTTGAGAAATAATCTCTGCCTTTCTCATTTTTGTTGTCCTTACTTTAAGCTGGAATACATACTAGAATCTATTTCAGGGTTCATTGCTCTGTTCTATCAATCTGCCTACCAGCTGCTGAGCTAGTACCATACTGCTTTGGTTGCAGTTGCTTATGATATATTTTAATACCTAGTAGGATGTGCCTACACAATTGAAATGCTCTGATTCTCCTTTTTCAATACATTCTTAGTTTTTTGCTTGTTGTTAATATAAATTTAAGAATCACAATGTCATATAAGAAAAATAACATTATCTTTTGACTGGCATATTTATTCATCATGTCATCACAATATTTTAACATGTCATTGCAAAATCATGATAGCATTTATTTTCTTTTGATTGTGCTATTGGCAATTTTAGATCAGTGTTATGCTGACTTCATAAAATGAATCTTTATACACTCAGCTTTTGTTTTTATATCTAGAAAAATCAGATAACATGGTATTATCAGTCTTTCTGAAATTCTGAAAGTTATCACTGGTAAAATTTTCAGAAAATGAAACATCTTTGGAAGTAATACAATACATACATATACATGTATATCTCCAGAATGTCTTCTAAAAGTTCATGACCCTTTTTCTTAAGGTTAGGTAAACTATGCCATGAAAATATCTGTTTAATTCAACTTTTCAAAGTTATGAACACTACTGTGCTTTAACGAATATTTTTGTATTTGTTAAAATTCTCCTGTTTATTTTTATATTTGTCTTCTACTTTTACATTTTAGTTTTCCTCTTCACCTTTATATATTCTCTAGAGTTATGTTAAAAAGTTTTTGAATTCATATGTTAACTTTACTAATTCTATTTTTAATAATTTGTTCATTTTCTATGCTTATCTTTAGAAAATATTTTCTATTTTCATCGGTTTTGTTATAGACACCTTTTAATTATATAAAATACATATCATTTAAAACTTATATATTTTGTCTTTTCCTATTGTCAAAGAGCAATAGTTCCATAAAAGGCTCACATAAAACAATTGCTTTCTGTCCATTTCTTCTTATACACCTTTGTTTTATATATTTATATATTTAATGCATAAAGTATCACTGATGATTTTATATTTTTACGTGTACTTTGCTCTATTGAATATTTTTGGCTATGTACCCGGTCTTGAATAAAGTTAACATTAATACCTTTATTTTTTCTTTGTATTTTTCTGGTAAATCTTCATTCTTTAATTTTTTATTTATATGTGTCTCCTTGTTTTGGATAGGTTTCTTGTGAGCAGGTCATAGTTGGATTTTCTTAGCCCAATCCTGAAGTCTTGGTATTTTAAATATAGGAAGATAAATCACTTAAATTTATTGTTATAACTGGCTATCTTCCCATCCTGGGTAATTATTCTGGGTATCTGTGATTTTGCTCAGACAGGGCTCAGGGAAACCGAGTCTCAACACTGACACAGAAATCAGTTGCAGGCAAGAAAACGAGTAAAAACTCACAATTAATCATGGGTAAAGAAAGAAGCATTATAAAAATCAAGTCTGTGGAATTGATCAGAAATCTAGAACAGGATACAAATCAAAGAATTTAAAAATGTCAGATACAATTGAGGAGTGCGTTCATAAAACAAAGCCAGGACAGCTTCCCTGAGGAAAAGACACACAGGAAGATGCAAGTATTTTTAATCTTTTATAATGATAATGAAAAAAACAATGATGGCAACAAATTACAACTACTCATTTATCAAATCATAATTGGGCCAAACACTGAACAATGTTCTTTAGATAATCCATCCCCACAAGTACCCTAGGAAGTGTACGTTTTTTCCAGTTTTACCAACAAGAAAACTCAGATTTTAAGTAGATAAGTTAATTTCCCTAAGACCAAAGTTAGGAAGTGTGTGAACCAAAATAAGTATCTCTCTCAAAAGTCTGTGATGTTTTCCATTATATTATATGGCTTTTCCCCCCGGTAAAGGTTAAGCATCCCTAACCCAAACATCCAAAATGTTCCAAAATATGAAAGTTTTTGAACACCAACATGACCCTCAAGGGAAGTGTTCACTGCAGGATTTCAGATTAAAGATGGTCAACTGGCATACACTCTGCAAATATTCCCCAATTTGAAAAAGTCCCAAATCCAAAACACTTCTGGCCCCAACCATTTCAGATAAGGGATACTCAACATGTATTAACATTTTTCTTGGTTTTTATTTTCCCCATTTCTATAAGTATGTATTTTTCTTTGACTTCTTCAAATTCAGTTTTTGTTTGTTTGTTTGTTTGAGATGGAGTCTTGCTCTGTCACTCAGGTTGGAGTGCAGTGGTGCAATCTCGGTTCACTGAAACCTCTGCCTCCCTGGTTCAAATGATTCTCCTGCCTCAGCCTCCCGAGTAGCTGGGATTATAGGCGTGTGCCATCACGATCAACTAATTTTTTGTATTTTTGGCAGAGACAGGTTTTCACCATGTTGGCCAGGCTGGTCCTGAACTCCTGACATTCAGTGATCTGCCCACCTCGGCATTCCCAAAGTGCTAGGATTACAGGTGTGAACCACTGCGCCTAGCCCAAATTCTGTTTTTTTTAAGATCACACTTGAATGCATACATTCTCTAATCATCAAATTCATGAATGATATAACTTTTGACTCTTTACAAGATGAAGAATTTCATACTCTTCTTTCCCACATACACTCCTTTTCCTCCATTCTCGCCAATGACATTTAGAATTATGGACCTATTTATCACTTTTATTCTATCTCAAGAAAAATTTCCAACTGTACTTTATTTACGACATTTTTAAAACTTAATTTAGTATGTTTAGCTGGGTTATCACAATTCTTTTGAACTCATTTTTGCTATTGAGTTTTTGTCTTTAACATGTTGTTTCACTGGAATGTTTCTTTAATTTTTTCGAGAAAAGTGCATGGGTGGTATCTTTTTTGAACCCTTGACTAGAATATCTAAGAATCTCTTTTTGTTTTCTTTGCAAATTAACATTTCAGTTTGAGTCATAAGCACTTTCTAGTACCATTCAGACTTTATTCGTTTCTCATGTGGCATCTAGTCTCGTGCTGTACCCTTAATTCAGCCTATTCTCATTTTTATCATAAGTAACATTTGTTTTGTCTGGATGTTTGTAGAATATTTTAAAATCTTTTCCATTTGAACAAATTTGCTAGATTATGTCTGAGTACATCTTTAATTTTGCCCTGAACATGGTGCAGTATTTTAAGTTGTACATTTTTTTTTTTTCTAGCTTAAGTTTTTCTTCCATTTTTCTCCATGTTAAAGCAACGTCATTTGTTCTGGTTATACTTGCCTTGGGTCCTTCTTATCCATAGAGTAAGTCTTATTTTTGATCGACCAAATTACCTATCTTTTCTGTCATCATTTTTTGTTTCTTTTCTCTGCATCGATAGAAAACTTCTCTACCTTGTTTTCTATATTATTTATTTGGCTTTTTGTAATTTCAATTCTGGTCTTCACTTCATCAGAATTGAATTTTGATTCCACAATTTTATTTTTAGTTTACCTGAATTCAATTCTTACATGTCAGTTTCCCTTTCAATCTCAGAATCTCAAGTGTCACCTTTTTCATCAATTTCATTCTTACTTCAGAAAGCACATACTGCCTAGTATTAAGAACACAGAAAAAGCAAGATTAAATCTTTTTTCTGTTTTATGCAGTTAGCTTTTCCTTAAACAGGCATGATTTTTCTCTGCCTCATTGGTCTAGCGAGTCTCCTGCTATATGTTACAGAATATTTTCCATAGACTCAATGTATCTTTATACCATCCCCCAACACATATGCACTTACTCCCTCTCCAACAAGGAAATCGCTGTCCAAATTGTTTGTACTCTGGATCTGCCAGAATCTTCCTCTTAAATGTTTAACTGGAGAGCAAGCTATGGTGCCTAGCTAGCAATGTGTACCATTACACCATGACATGAATTCCTCTTGCTTCCCTGTTTCTTTGTAAATGAAAGATGAATTCATTACTAAATACTCTGAAACATTCCATAGTCTTTTTGTGGCCTGAAACAGTGCATGGGAAGCTCTGATTCCAAGACACAGAGCTCTCAATGTATCTGGCAGATTGTATTTTCCAAAGATGGCCACTGCAATATATACCTCATTCCTTGGTTCTTCTAACAAAGTGACATCGAACATCCTTCACCAAGAGGTGAAGTCTGTGTTCTCTCCTCTTGAGTCCAGATGGAATTTTGTAACTGCTTCCATGAACAGGACGCAGCAGAACTAACACGGCTGACTTCTGAGGCTATGAAAGTCACGTTCTATGAAAGTCACATGGCCTCCTCTCTGAGGCAGGTACACTGGGAGCCCGGAGCATGCATGCATTAAGTCTGGCTGCCCTGAGGCTGTCATGCTGGAGAGATCAGGATAAGCCCACAAACAGATGTCCAAAGAAGCCCAGCTATTCTGACCCTCAGCTGTTTGTCTTTGTAGCCCAGGTGCCAGGTGCCAAATGAGATGATCCTAGCTGACAGTAGAGTCCAGCTCTCCCTCCTAAGCCCTGTACTGACTGCAGATTTCTTGAGCAAAATACGTATTGTTTTAAGCCACTAAGTTCTGGGGTGGGTTGTTACCCAGCAGTAGATAATTTTTTAAAAGTTTCCCATCCTTATTCCCACTTATATTACTTTATATCCCAGGGCATACTCTGCAACCACCCACCCCTTTCACCGAGGCTCATTGCGCCTTTCTGGGAGTTACAATTGCACAGATTCAGCAAGGTGAGAATGCCATCCTCGGGCAGCCAGGAGGTGACCGTCAGGATTTTTGGTTGGGGAACCACCCAGCATCCTCTCTGTAGAACCTTCCTCTCTTCTTCCTACAGAGGAAGTAGGCACTCCTCTTCCTTGGCCATCCCATCTGTCCTGTGTGAGGAGTAATTTCCCTGAGAAACTGACCATCCATAGTTGGGAATCCTGGGTTTTCAGCCCTTTTATGTCTTGTCAGCCTCTTTGGATTTTTCTTGGGTAAAGGAATTTAGGAGGGGGAAATCCAGGCAACCATCATGATCCAGAAGCTCAGCATCTCAACTTTCATTCTGAGATTCAGATATGCCGCCAAAACAACAGTCAGACACAAAATAAAAAGGCAGGTTTCCTCTCTTCCACTCCCCCCTTCCCTGGCCATGTTATTAGTCGTCTATGCTCCCTCCGTGCGGGACTCCACGGTGTGAGGATTCCCAGAGAATGAAAATAACCAGCGTCATCTTTAGAGACAATTGTTCCTCTTAGTCCTTTTTTCTAAAGCCACAAATACAATAAAAAAGGGCAATGAATATAAATACTAAAATACAAAAATTGTCTAACTCTAGGTTTCTTTTGATACCATTCCAAGCCAATTCTTCTCAAGTCATGATGTACACCTGCAGAGCTTGTTAAACTTTAAATTCTGATTCAGCATATCTGGGCTGAGAGTCTCCTCTCTCGCTCTCTCTCCCCGCTCTCCCTCTCTCCCTGTCTCCCTGTCGCCCTCTCTCCCTCTCTCCCTCTCTTCCTCTCTTCCTCTTCCCCTCTCCCCTTCTCCCCCTCCCTCTTCTCCTCCCCCTCACCCTCTGTCTCTCCCTCCCTCCCACTTAATACCTGTGCTGCTACCCAGGGAGACACTTTGAGTAGTCAGGCTCTAGGCAATCCCTCTTGCTCTCACCTCCTGCCTGGCTAGGTGCAGTCTTATAGCTACCGTCAATACCATGTCCCTTTTCTCCTTTCCTCCTAATGTTTATGGGCTCTTCTTGCCATTTTCTCCTGTCCCATACCTATTGGGCAGCTCCAGTGAGGAAGGGTTTCTTCTTCTTGTGTCCTCACTTGTTTGTTCTCTCCCTCACAGTTACTGACCACTCTGAGCTTGGCTCTTTTAGGAGGCAAAAATATAGAAATGAAAGACACCAACCAAAGGCTAATGAGGGAGAAGCACAGTGAGAGCTCTCCACAATAGGATCCATGCTAGGTTGTGCAGAGGCTGGCTCAGGTGGAAAGGGGAAGCAGGTGGGAGGGAGTCAGAAGGCAGTTAGAGAGTATTCTCTGAGGACTTCCTGGAGGTGGTGACACTAGCTGGATCTTAAGATATTAGTAGGTGTGAGCCCGCTGAAGAAAGGGGGAGGGAAGGACATTCCAAGCAGAGGGAACAGCTTGTGCAAGTGTTTAGAGGAGGAGACTGCATGGTGAGCTCAAGGAACTGTGATTAAGCACAGAAGGCGTACAAGGTGTGTGAAGGGCTGGGAGAGGGTTACGGTTATATATTAGTCTGCTCTGGCTGCCGAACTGGGAGGCCTAAACAACAGAAATCTGTTCTCTCACCATTCTCAAGACTAGAAGACCAAGATCAAGGTGTTGGCAGGTTTGGTTTCTTTTGAGGCCTCTCCCCTTGGCTTGCAGATAAGTGCCTTCCACCTGTGTCCTTACGTGGTCATCTCTATGTGTATCTATGTCCTCATCTCTTCTAATAAGGATACAGTCCTATTGGATTGGAGCCATATGAGCTTGTTTCACCTTGGTTGCCTCTTTAAAGGCCCTGTCTCCAAATAGAGTCACATTCTGTGGTAGTGGGTTTGAAACGTATGAATTCTGGGGGAGATACAGTTCCGCCCATAACAGGTCATCAAAGGTTGGACAGACTTCTCGTTCTGTTTGTTCACTCCTCAACCCTCCTACTTGCTGTAGTATGGGAGAGGAGTATGTCTGGAGAAATGGCAAGGAGGCAGCGTAAGGAAGCTAGGGTGCAGGAAACAAATGTATCCTGAGCAGAGGTTTTTTATCTTTCTCCCATTGGTATATGATGTCTCTATAACCCATGCTCTTAATTTAACTTTTCTTTCTCTGTAGTGGCATCCTACATCCTGGAGATTTTTTTTCATGACCTCCTTGTATGTTCTCCAGAAACTCTTCTTTCTCTTTGATCAGTCCAAGGGTTAATGCACTGATTGCACCATGCCCACTTGAGGTACACAGGCCTGGCACCCACTACCCCTCAGGAGGGCAGACAGCTGTGACCACTTTCTGCTGAGCTTGGAACTCACAAACTCATGATAATCGCTATCCCTCATGCTTCCATTGTGGAAATGCTGTTGGGCCTTCACCTGGTTTCCAGTGCTGGCTCATGTCATTTGCCTACCGTAGCAGTACCCACTCTCCAAATATCAAGGTTTGTGTGCATTTTTCAGAGACGAGGAGCAAAGCTGGGAAAGCCCTCCTCCGAGAGAGAGGATGAGACATTGTGTCCGGGAAAGGGGCTCGTGGGGACAAATTTTGCTGCAAGAGAGGTGTGTGTGTAGTTGCACAGAGGATGGAGAGGAGGGTCCCTGGGGAGAATGACTGGAAGGAAGTTTTCTATAAACGTTGACACTTTCTGGGTCTCTTCTGTCCTAATCAGAGGTATTAAGCTTCTTGGCACGAGGCCTGATGGGCACTGAGGAGAATAAATGATCCTTGTTATTATTGTTATTATTATTATTATTATTTTGAGATGGAGTCTCACTCTGTCACCCAGGCTGGAGTGCAATGGCACTATCTCGGCTCACTGCAACCTCTGCCTCCCAGGTTCAAGCAATTCTCCTGCCTCAGCCTCCCAAGTAACTGGGATTACAGATGCTCACCACCACGCCCAGCTAAATTTTGTATTTTTAGTAGATGGGTTTTTGCTATGTTGGCCAGGCTGGTCTTGAACTCCTGACCTCAGGTGATCCAACTGCCTTGGCCTCCCAAAGTGCTGGGATTACAGGCGTGAATGTGGCCGATCCTTTATTTTTAAAGTAAAACACTTTCTATACCCTTAAGAAGCTAACAGTCTATGTGGATAAACAAATTATATTTATATGAATATCAACAGAAGTAGCAAATGATGATCTCCCCAAATGTACTAATATTGGGAAATATTTATTATCTCTCTTCTTTCTCCTTTACCTCAAAACTCATTTTCCGTAAATATAACACATTCCTAAAACCCTGGTTTTGTCATATCGATTCTTTCTATTTCCATTAATTTTCTTCTTTCTTTCTTCTGTTTCTCCACTTGAATTCACCATTTTTTAGAATTGTATCTACATTGATGTTTATCCTTTTCACTTCTTTGCTGAGCTTTAGGGCACGTTCAAATTAAGAGATATAATTTACAACATGAAACTATGAACATAGTAAGTAGCAAACAGAGGCTATTTGGTAGAAAGGCATATGGATCAGGCTAATTGGAAAATGGGGGTGGGGAGAGAAAAACTCTGAGAAAAAGAAAATAAGCTTCAACTCAGCCCAAATATTAGTTTCAAGCCAAAGAAGTTGGCCTAGCCCCAATTCTATCCTTGGTTGGACAAAATATATGATTGGTGCATTTTCAGAAAAAAAAAAATCCACAGGGTGAGAATCTAAGCATCTATTTTCCATCCCAGTGACAATCAGAAATCATTCTTTGCATTTATTTTTCAACTTTGTATTTGCCTGTGAACGAAATTGTAGCTGGCAAAAGATGCTTCATGTGAATTACTTGAACAACAATTTCTCATTGTGTTGAATTACATTGAAGCTGCTTGCTGGGAAATCTTCCACAGCCCAGTAACAGAGGAAGATATTGTTGTTTTTTTCCACGACCATATAGTTAACCCACTTCTCTCCTACCAAAATGAACAGAGGGTCCTCTCTAAAATGAAGGAGAAAAGTTCTTCAAATCCTAATCATTAAGCATTTACCTATAGCTTATTAATATCTTGCGAACCAAAAGCCAGTTTATCTTCCCAAGTCGCCCCACTTTCTTTTTTGCTTCCCTACATCAGATTTTAACATTACTTGGCTTCTCAATGTTTGGAATACCTCTAGTAGCCAGCAAAGTAAGGAATCATGGAACCACAGCCTTAGCTAGCAATATTTTCATCTTGAAAAGTCATCTAGTCCAGAAAGTAGTTGAGAGGCTGAAATAACCATAAAGGTTCTAGAGTCATTCATAATACCGACCTGTTCCTAAATTCACCACCCACCGCTAGAGGGAGAGATGAATGAAAAAGGGCCAGTGCAAGTGGTGGTTACAGCATTTCTCCAAGGCAACATTTAAGGAAGCCCAGTTGAGGCCTTTAATGGGGTTTAAGTTGTTGGCTTTGCTGCTCACGAGTGTCAACTATTTCAGAGGCTCCTTAGAGGGGGCACTGCAGTTTATGGAAGTGCTAAACCCCCTCTACCTCTCTCCCTTCCTCCTTGGTGCTCCTGTGTCCAGAGTTGGTTCCTTCCAGTGGGTTCGTGGTCTGGCTGACTTCAAGAATGAAGCTGTGGACCTTCATGGGGAGTGTTACAGCTCTTAAAGGTGGCAGGGACCCAAAGAGTGAGCAGCAGCAAGATTTATTGTGAAGAGCAAAAGAACAAAGCTTCCACAGTGTGCTGGGGCGGGCGTGGGGGGGGGGGGGCGGGGGGGGGGGGACAGCTTTTGTTTCCTTATTTGTCCCCGTTCATGTCCTGCTGATTGGTCCATTTTACAGACCTCTAGCTAGCTACAGAGTGCCGATTGATGCATTTTTACAGAGCAATGATTGGTGCATTTTACAAACCTCTAGCTAGCTACAGAGTACTGATTGGTGTGTTTTACAATCCTCTTGTAAGACAAAAAAGTTCTCCAAGTCCCCATCTGACCGGGGAAGTCCAGCTGGCTTCACCTCTCACTCCCACCAATTTGGGGTGGCAAATGTAGACTCAATTCCTGCCACCTGCTGGTGGTGAGCTCCCAAAACCAACCTGCTGTCCTTTCTTTTGAGAAAAAATGGGGCTAATAAGACCAGCTCTCCCTGTTGTGAGCTGAGATATAGAATGTAGAAAGTACTTCATAAGCATTAACGTGCTGTACTGATACAAGCGTGTTTACTATTTTTATGCTGCTTCCTCTGTCTGCACACCGGGCTAGGGGAATGCCAAGCAGAAGCACCTGGTGCTCATAAACCCACCTTATCATCTCTAGAGCCCTGATCTACAAGTAAATAAAGGATGAGCAAAGAAGGAAGGGAGTTGAACTTGTTAAATTCCTTCTTTCTGACTGTTTTGAGGCTGCAGCCTAATTTCCCTGAGGCTGACTTTAACGATTCTTAAGGCTTCAGGCACAGGATTACTTTCATGGCTGCTTACCATTAATTATAGGAAGAATCTACAACCCTAATCCGAAATCCTTTATCTGGCAGCAAAAGTGTGTGATTTCTCTAAAGACAGCTAATTTTTTAATCTAAAATAAATGGTTAAGCTGAAAAAATTGGTGCCTTTCTCAGTGTGTACATGAGGCATTGTGGTATAGAACAAAAAAGGCTGGCCGGGTGTGGTGGCTCATGTCTGTAATCCCAGCACTTTGGGAGGCTGAGGTGGGTGGATCACCTGATGTCAGAGTTCAAGACCAGCCTGACCAACATTAAGAAACCCTGTCTCTATTAAAAATACAAAATAGCTGAGCGTGGTGGCACATGCATGTAATACCAGCTACTCTGGAGGCTGAGGCAGGAGAATCGCCGAGAGGCGGAAGTTGCCATGGGCCGAGAGTTCACCATTGCACTCCAGCCTGGGCAACAAGAGCGAAATCCATCTCAAAAAAAAAAAAAAAAAAAAAAAAAAAAAAAAAAAAAAAGGGCTGGACATGGATGCAAGTTCTGTCCCTTTCTAGCTTTATAAAAGAGGAACAACATAAGTCCCAGCCTCCCCACGAGACAAACCACACTGGGTGATAAATGAGATAATATGTATGTAGTTATAAAGAACCTGGGCTATGATGGCAGACACCCTGGTTTTCAAAGACTTGCCTTGCCATTTACTAGATAAGTGACATTGATCAGGTTAACCTTTCTAGGCCTCAGTTGTCTCATCTGTAAAACAAGGCTAATAGCAGTATCCGGTTTAGAGGATTGTTGTGAGGCTTACATTGTAAATGCGGTTGAAGCACTGAGAATGGTGTCTGGCCATAATAAGTACACAGTAAACATTAGCTTTTTTTAGTACAAAGAACGTAAATAAGAGTTGAAGACTATAATGCACTCTGCACATTTCATTAGCAATGGGGTCATCATTTATAGACAAGTAAAGTCTCAGCTCAGCTTTGCAGCTCATCATCACAGAGGCAGGGAACAGAGTTAGCTTGTCAAGGGTCTTCTCAGGAGGAAGTGGGGAGGTACCCCATGATGCAAAGTGATGGGGAGGGAAAGAGGGGACATAAAGATTCTGTAGAAAAGTTGGCTCCGAGTAATGGGAGGGTGTGGGGAAGAAAGGAGGGGGCAGTAAGGATTCTCATTATAGGACTGGCCGGGAATGGTGTGGCCAGTGATTCAGGAAGTGGGGAAAATGGGAAGAGACTTCTGTGGGGGGCGCCAATTCAGATAGGACGTGGCCTAGACAAGGTGGGGGCATCTCAAAGCGACACCAAACCTGGGTGACATCATGTCTGGAGCCACAGAAGGATGAAGCAGTTTATATTTAAATGCCATGGCAAAACAACACCTCCACCATTACACCCTCTATTCTCATTCAAGTTCTTCGGGAGAAAGGAAAAATATGGTACGGTTCATTGCTATTCAGTTTTGAAGTTGAGCCTGCATTTAGACACAGGAGCCTGGGAGAGTGGGTCATTTTCTTTTACACAATTATTAAGGAAAATATTTTAAATGATTCCTTGAGTCCCCCAGTGGCCCAGGTGGAAGGTGCTGTTTCCTGGTACCTGTCCAGTCCTCTGAGCTTTTCTCTCAGCTTCCAAACGCTGCAGTTGACAATTAGCAGATCCTATTGGTAGTGCCCTGTGGCCCACACTCCTTGGTAACGGTGAGAGTAGGGAGTAATTAGGAGCGGCTGCCATGGGTCAGGCATTCAGGTCAAGGCCGAGGATGGTGGCCAGGGCCACAGAGCCAGGGGAGGGTGGGGACCCAGCAGGCCTGCGGCTGGCCGCTTTCTGCGCGCTCCAGCCACTGGGTCCTGGGCGGATGGAGGGCCGGACAAGGCCCTCTGCTGGGGCCGCGGCGATCTTGCAGCGCCTGGACACTGAGGCTGGGGCACCAACAGTCCGTGGGGCTCCCGACGTATTCCTCTAACTTCCCCTTTCTCTCTTTTCGGTCTGGGGCCTTTTCAACACCCTCTGTGGTCGGGGAGAGCTGGGGCAGAAACCGGCAGGCGGCAGAAGCCTCAAGCAGCTCTGACCTCTGGCACCTCCCCAAGGCCCAGAGCATAACATCTGTCCCCAGAAATCCCCAGGCGGAGAAGAGCGCGCGCCAAACCCTTCCTGGGTAGTCAGGATTCTCCCTTCCTGGGAACAGCCTGCCCTCTGAGGCTTGGGCACCCGGGTTCCCGAGCGCCGGGTCCGAGCCCCGCGGGGGCGCCTCCGCACCCCATCTCCGCGCCCGGCGCAGAGCCGCCAGTCTCCGCCGCAGGGCCCCGTGACCCGCAGCGCCACCTAGGGGCCGGGCGCCGCCTCCGTCCCTCAGGGGCACCCCCGTACTCCGCAAGGACTCCCGGTCTCCCCAGTTCTCCCGGCAGCCGGACCCTCCCCGCCTCGGCCGCCGGGCCGCCCTCCGCGTCCCAAGCCCGCCTCCCGTCCCTCCCCGGGGGCGCACCGGCAGCGGGGAGCGGCGCGGCGAGGGCGCGCAGCGGCGGCCCAGGCCCAGGCCTCCGGGCTGGGGCTGGGGCTGGGGCTGGGGTTGAGGGGGTGAGAGCAGGCGCGGCCGGCGGGCGAGGAGAAGCGGACGATGGCAGCGGCGGGCGGTCGCGGGAGGCGAGGCGGCGGCGGCGGCGGCGGGCGGCGCGAGGAGCCCCTGTGATTGGCACAGCCGGAGCCGGAGGAGGAGGCGAGGGGAGGGCGGAGGCGGGGGAGGAGGAGGAGGAAGGGGCGAGCGCGGCGGCGGCGGCGGCGGCGGCGGCGAGGAGCTGTGCCTTCCACCTCTCCAGCCCGGGCAGGACGGGGGCGGCAGCCGCGAGCCCGGGGCGGGGACAGCACGCAGCCTCGAGGCGCGCACCCCCACCCGGCAGCGGCCCCGACACCCGGGGCGAGCGGGAAAGCGGCAGCGGCGGCGGCGGCGGCGGCGGGGGAAGGATGCAGGGGAAGAAGCCGGGCGGCTCGTCGGGCGGCGGCCGGAGCGGCGAGCTGCAGGGGGACGAGGCGCAGAGGAACAAGAAAAAGAAAAAGAAGGTGTCCTGCTTTTCCAACATCAAGATATTCCTGGTGTCCGAGTGCGCCCTGATGCTGGCGCAGGGCACGGTGGGCGCCTACCTGGTGAGTCCGTGAGCCAACTCCGCCGTGGGCCCCTTCCCCAGCCCGGCTCCCGAACGGCCGCCTGGCACGAGGAGGGGGCCGCCCGGCGCTGGGGGCAGGCGGGCATGACCTCGGTCCGGCGTGGAGGTTGGCGAGTGGTGCAGAGGCGGCCGCCGGGGGAGCTGCCGGCCGGGGCTGCCAGCGAGCGGGTAGCGGGCGGGACCGTTGATGCCGGTAGCAGCTCGCGCGCGCCCTGCTGGGGCTGGGGGTGCTGGGGGACGAGAGGCGGCGGGCAGGTGGGCGTAAAACTATTCCTCTCACCCGCTTAAGAGCCGAGCGAGACGGTGACTTCAGGGCTCTCCTTGGAGAGGAAAGCAATCGGGGTTTGCAGGTGACCCGCACATGGGAAGAAAAACCAGTTAGCATCCTGCGTCCTCTACTCTCCATTGCATCCTCCTCGAGAACAAATCTATTATGCATCATTTTCTCCGGGCGCTTTCTACATCCGCCAATTACAGGGGGATATAACAGCTTAGAGTAAAATGCTCCCTAGTGTGGCCCTGACCTGAGTCGGGGCTGCAGGGGGATTATTCCCACCCGGCATCCCTATAGCCCTCTTTCAGCGTCTGCGATAAAGTTACGGTACCTAGAGAGCAGCTGCGAGTTTGTGTAGTTCCTGCTATCCACTCTTAGTGCTAAATTCCCCATCGTGGTCTGTCGCCCACAGAAGGTTGCACCATTTTGCACAATGAATATGTATTTTATTTGCCTCCAGAAAGGGGATGTTAATGCTCAGAGGGCCCATGGGTGCATCACATTTCAGAGGAAACAGCTTGTAATGACTCAGCACTGTCAGGTACCTACTTTGTCGCTTTTGCCTCCCCTCCTCAGGTGGTCCCAACTTGAGTTCCAGGGAGCGTGCTTCCACACCTGAGTACAGTCCTGTCTAAACGGGAAAAAATTTTTTAGAGTTTATAGTGTTAAATCATTACTTGGCTATTGACCCGCAACTGGAATCAAATGTCATAGACTTTGAGTATTCCTGAGCAAGTTTGATGGAGATAGAATTGGACAAGATTTTGGCCATTGAATAACCACATCTAGAGATAGAACCACGCGTATCCTGATGCTATGATTAATCCCTCATTCCTGGCCTTGGGGTAAAGTTAATGAGGGCCAGACGCTGGGGGTTCTATACCATTCATAAACTATCTCTTAAGGCTCAGAGCTCACTGTTAAGGGGAAATACAAGCAGTACTTGGTCTCCGGTGTTAAGTAAGTTAGGTGGTTGTGAGAGAGAAGGTCTTCAAACCCAGCTCTGTTCCTGGGGTGACAATTTCAGGGCTTTTGAAAATCAAATACATTTCTGTTGCTCCTTCTGAGACGAAAAGCGTTTACGTCCCGGTCTCTGTCTTGTGCATTTGTAACTTGTAGACTGCAAGTGAACCCTGTAGTCAAAAGCACACCTTGTTTTCTGTTCTATAAAATAACACTTACTGTGCCTATAGTTATAATATGCAGTTGCAGACAGTACATATTGGCCCTTGGAATTTGAGGGATAGGGGATAATTGTGTTTTGGGAGTCAGTTTATCAGCCTTTCCTTAGGGGGAATTTGACTGTTAAAATATTTAAGTACATGTATTACAGAGATGCAAATACACATTAATAAAATATATGTGGGTCTGTACTGTGACATATGCAAAGTACATAATACCTAACCGGGTTTATGTTTAAAAGGAGGTAATTAGTATATCAACAGCTGCCTCCAGTTTAACGGTTTGTTTGCCTCAAACCAGTTTTGATCAGTAGAGTGCATTATTCATGTGTGGCAAACACCAACAGAACTTTTCACCCCAGGAATGATAAAAGCACGGGCTTACTATTTTTCGGTTGCAGTGATCTAAGGATTTGACAAAGAAATGAAGCCGGGCTGCAACTAGATGAATGACCTAGCTCCTTTAGAAAGTTAAGAAGCCGAGTACTCCTGGAGTGGTGGACTTCTGGAGGCAGGGCTGGCCCCAGGAGATAGGAGATTGACTTTAATCCCAGAATAGGGGAATGACAGGCAGAGGAGGAATTTGGTCCACCTGGTGGTGGCATCCTGGCACTTCTAGCCTTAGCTGATGGAAAGCCTGGTTGGGTGGGGTAGGGTAACAGGAGTCAACAGGTGACTTGCAGAAAGCAGCTGGAGGCCCAGGAGAGGACAGGCCTAGGAAATTGAATTCATTTTGATTACTAGGAGTGGAAGCATAAGGCTCTAAGGGCTCTGCTTTGCCCGGCTGCCCTCGTCTTTGCCTTGCCATCGGAGCCTCATGAAAATAAATAGTTGGCTTGTCAGGGTTGACTGACTCAGCTTGCTGTGGGCTTTGCTCTTCTGGGCCACTTCAGAGTTTTCTCTTCATCTGTTATTTGGGAGATGGGGAAAAAAAGTTTGCTCCTTCAGCCATGCAAGACTTCTCTGTGGATAATTGGAGAATGAAATATTGCAGGCTGTTTGCAGGAAAGGCAGATTTCTTCCTTTTAATTCATCGTGGCTTTCTTAGGAAACCTGAGACCCTGTAGGGGACCACAGGGCAGGGTCCACGTGCTAAGTGTGCGTTATGTGTGATCTTTACATTGGCAATCAGCCTGCCCCTCTAATGAGGCATTTCCAGATACCTGAGGAAGGGCTTGCCTTGGGACAGTGCCAGCAATGCTCCCTTTCACAGAGAGGAGAGTGATAACAAATTCTATGCCAACGACATTATTTCCTATTAGATTCCCAGAGTCCACCTTCTTATTTCATCTCGCAAGGTGCCTTAAAATTTTGCAGTTTCATTTGCTTATTTTTTCTGAAAAGACAAATTTCCCAGTGTCCTGAATGACACTAGTGTAGGCTTCCCAACTGCAGAACTGAAGCAGAAGGTTGCCTGTGATTTAAGAAGCAACTCTGAGAGGGAAGACTCGTGTGTGTGTGTGTTTGTGTGTCTGTGTGTGTGTGTGAGAGAGAAAATGTGTGTGTGTGTATGTGTGTGTGTGTATGTATGCATGTGTTAGTTTTCCACCAAGAACCTGCCCAGGGAGGAAACTCAAGAGAAAACTGTATTGTATGTAAGAAGGCCATCAATTGTTGACTAGGCTGGGGACCTGCAACTTTTGCCTTGGTGTCAGGGAGTACAGAAAGACACTGATCCTGAAAGCTAGACTCAGTGATCTAGATAAAGTAACCCAGGTACAACCTGGGCCAACTGTGGATTCTGAAATCTATTACAGTTACAAACGTCTTCACTGGAAACCATGCTTCAGATAAGCCAATAGTCACAGGGATGGTCCATCATAGTCACCTAAACCTCCTAACTGGCTATGAAATAATTTTTGCAGCATAAGAGGAGAGGCCTGCTCACTTTGATAGTCATTTTGTATGGAACGGAGAATGCAATTTAATTTTCTTCTACTTGGGTTTTGGCTTCGAGTGACTCCAGTCCTGTTTGCAAGGATGTAACATGTGCTTAAGTCTTGGACTGGTTGGAGAAGATGCAGGCATATGAGAACTGCATGGAGAGAAAGTCATTTGGCCTGTGCTTATTGGTGCTTTGCAGAGACCCCCTAAAATGTTTTAAGCCACTTGCTGAGGGTAGCCCTGCTTATAGAGGTTTCTGTGTGGTATCAAATTACTGAGGACTGGAGTAGATAAGGGTGTGTACAGGAAATTAAAACCTCTGACACCTCTAGATGATTAGATTGAGGCATACATACAAATACATTCGAATTTCCTCAGGTTGAAAACTGAAAAAAGGCCAGTCTAGTTTCCTGGGTGGGGCACCAAGGGTGTTCCTATGAAGAAGGGGTAGGCATTTCCCTATTTAGAGTTATAGAAAAATAAGTTTGAGGTTGTGGTGACAAAATAATGACATCGATGACTGAGTGTGGTTAATGAGGCTCTGTCTCACTGCTTTGTAGTCACACTTTTTCAGCTTGAGAACAGTCAGTGGGCTTGCAATTAATGGGTGAGGTGAAACTGCTAGATTTGTTATTCCTTTTTTTTCCTAAAGAAACATCATTTTGAAGATGAGTTTTTGCATATTCAACCCAGAAGCAGACAGCTGAGGAAACTGTCTGTTGACATTTTCAACAGAGAGAGACATTTTGAAGTCCTTGTCAAATTACTATGATGACTAAGGTAACCATATTTTATTTAATCAAATTATTTGATACACTTATGCTTACTCAAAGTGACAAATTCCTTGCCATTTCCATAATTACTGTGTAGCCCCAGGTAGTAAGAAATAAAATTACCTTGATTTTTTTTCCCTTATAGCTTGGTTTAAAATGTTAATTATTAAGGGAAAAAGATATTTCTGAAAATTATCTTCAGCCAGCTTTGTATATTTATCTTTGTTTCTGAGGGAGTTTTTGTTGGTGTACTTAACAATGGGAGAAACTGAATTAGTTGTAAAATGAGCCAGGGCTCTATCCTGCATTTTGTTAACTCTTCCCCTCATTCAATTTTAGACACCTTATGAAAAGGATCGCCGAGAGGCCTCTCTGCAGCAGCACCGCCTTGCTAATCAATTGCCCAGCATTTGCAGCTCATCTTGCGTGCTGCTGGATTCGCGTTTTCTATTATGCTGCATGGGCTTCTTCTTGCACGAAGTCATTGGCGAACTGCTGTGCAAAGGCAGCCTCATCAAGAGGGTCTCTGTGAATTTATTTTGCACACCTAAAAGCAAACTTTGAGGTGCTGCCTTGATCACGGAATGTATTCTCTTAACAGATTGGCCTGGATGAACAAGGGTAGTATTGCAAAAATGATGAAGATACAGATGCATTTCATGCAGAAATAGTGAAGAATAAAACTCCCTACTAGCTGCATTTCTCTGGCTTTAGTTCCAACTTGCGCAGATTTCACTACGTGTATCATTTAATAAGCATGTTTCTCTAAAGTGGAGTCAAAGTACCTCTCTTTTGCATGTGTACTCTATTCTGTACATTGCTGTATGCATTGCGTATTTACATATGTGTTCATGTACAGGGTTGCATGCAATGAATATTGTATGCCATACTCTTTGAAGGTGCAAAGGGACATTTCAATGGTAACTTTGATTGTATGGTTGACACACGGATTTGGGACACGTTCTTCCCTGAAGAAAATCTCTGTATTTTCTTGCCTCTCAGAAATGCCTTTGATAATCTGTAGGCTAGAAAGATAGTATCTTTGCTCTTTCAGTTTACTTTTATTTTCGGTTTCTATGTCTGTATCTGCAAAATAGATATAAATGGGAAAAACAGTGGAATCATGGCCCTTGGTTCATGGGATAAATGAATTGATGTGATTCAAAGACGCTTGTATTTTATGTAGCCTAAGTGTTTATGTGTTAGCATGAGACAAATTACTGTTTAATGGTTAAAACTCCAAGTTAAATGATTACAGTTCTAAGGTGGAGAATGGCAAGCGTCTGTGGCAGCTGTTGCTTATTCGATAAGTGTCAGAAAACTGGGATTCATGCCTATGTCCTTCCCTTACCTGCTCTGTGACCTTGAGCTGTTTACTTAACCTCTCTGTACCTCACTTTTTCATTTTATAACTGGGATTATAATAGTACCCACCCTCCGTTTTGCTGTGAGGATGAACTGAGTCAGTACATGTAAAGCACCTTGAACAATACCTGGCACAGAGTGAGTGCCCAGGAAATATTAGCTATTACTATTAATAATAATATGATTATGCATATTTACTGCAAACATAATAACTATGTAGCCCCAACTGATGAGAAATAAAATTATTTCAATCAAACTTTGGTTTTGGTTTGGTGAATTACATATTCAAGTAGTTTCCTATTCTGCATGAACATTTTTGTCTGGGAGGTAAAAAGTTTTCAAGGGCAAGTAATAAGCAAAATATCAGTTGCTAATTCTGTTTATTCCCTTATAAATATGGCAGTCTATTTCATCTTAAAGATGCTGTAAAAATTAGTCACATGGGAGAGGAGCCCATTGCAGGAATGGTGATTCATGTTGATCATTTACAGTCCATGAGTACTTGAAGGAGGTTAAAGCAGGGCAGGCAGGACTGGCTGGGAGGGGCAGGTGCCCTGATGCTTCACTTTGGGAGGTCCTCAGTATCTCTTGCTGTGGTCTATGGCCACTGGGTGCTGAAGGCTGTGGGTAGGTGGAAAGAATGTTAGACTGGGAGTTGGAAGACCTGGATGTGAACTTAGACTTGCTACTTCCCAGCTCCTGGCAACTTGACTTACCCGAGCCTCAATGGCCTCATCTGAAAAATGGGGATAATGATAGAGCTTATCTTACAGATGCTTGTGAGGTTTAAACAAATAGTCATGTGATAGAGTACTTCTCATAGGGTACGGTATTCCACAGTTGCTTTAACAGTAATGGCATAACACTGCTCGTTGACATTAGCACCAACAAAAGCCTGTCCTAGGGAGCTGAGGATTTGGAATATTATGTGAGGCCAAGTCTTCTGTTTCCTAAACTGGTGATCTGGGCTCGTGAAGCTTGCTTTGCTTCACTGGCTGAAAGGCTGAGTGACCAGTTCAAGGGAGCCCAAGGTGTCAGGAGGGGGAGGACAAAGGGACATATGTTGTGGACATATGCAGCCCTCCAGGCAGCCTTGTTTAAAACGTGCATCTGCGGAGCTCAGCCTTGGTTGCCCAGAGTGGCTCAGGTCTCACGCCTTGTCTGCTGCCTTCACCTCGCCTTCTCTTGCAGTATTAAGTGGACTCTGGCAAGCAGGTCTGTGGGCATTTCCCCACTCTTGGTCTTTTTCTTGGTTTCTCATAAGCAGAACAAGGGACGTGTTCCTCCAATCTGGTTTCCCGTCCCGTGGATTCATCCATCTCGGCTTATGGACATACTTTTTGCACAACACCACTCCTGTTCCTTCTGTAGTCTTAGAAGCAGCCTTTCTACCCCCAGTCTGGTCACACCTGTCCTTGCAAAGGATAGAGAAGGAACTGGGCCTTTCTCAGTGAATCAGGTGGCAGTGTATGTTTTAGGTGAGTTTTTAGATTCGCCTTCAAATGCCACAGGCTTCAGGAGAGAATCTGTACTCAGAAGACCACAGAGCCCTAAAGCCCGGTCACTCTGATGACTTTGCTGAGGGAGTAACTGTGTGTAAAGCACTGAATCTAGTGCAGCCACAGGTGTGGAGTGAGCAAGCCTGGGGAGCCTTCATCCGTGAGTTCCAGTGACAACACAGAGACTGGAAACATTCCCGTGGATGTGCACAGAACCTCAGCAGTTGGTAACTCCCAACTTCTTTATTTAGGTTCATTCTTTGTGGTTTTGAGTCGAGTGCCTCTGAAAATGGAAGCCCTTACTAACTGAGGACTTAGCAGCTCAATTGTTTAGTGGAAATGGTGTTACCAGCCTCGTTATTTCCCATATGACTGGGCGTTCCTCTTTAAACACGGATTAGTTGGTCATTAGTATTTTCCTGGACTTAGGCAAAAGTTGCACTTATTCCTCCTAGTCAAGACACATGGAAAATATTTAAAAGCAAAAGGTAACTTAGGCTGCCATAAGCCCCGCTTTTGTTGTTGTTATTTCGAGACAGGGTCTTGCTCCATCGTCCAGGTTGGAGTGCAGTGGCAGGATCACAGCTCAACCTCCCAGGCTGAAATGATCCTGCCACCTCAACCTCCTAAGTAGCTGGGACTGCGGGCACATACCACCAAGCCTGGCTAATTTTCTTCTTATTATTTTTTTTTGTAGAGATAGGGTGTGAGCTGGTTTCACCATGTTGCCCAGGCTGGTCTTGAACTCCGGGACTCAAGTGATCCACCTGCCTTGACCTCCCAAAGTGCTGGGATTGCAGGTGTGAACCATGGTGCCTTGCCAGCCCTACATTTTTCAGTGGGGTAGGGTGGGTAGGGTGGGGCGGGTGGGGCGGGAAGGAGTGTGAACTCATGTTTCCCCTTTGCCCTCGTGATTTCCTTTATAAATACCCCTGTTGTGCCTCTTCAGTACTCTCCTTTTCATGATGTAATAGCCCAAGTGGCATTTTAAGTTATCTGGTAATGGACTCAGCGCACTGACTGTAATGATGAAGTCTTATTTTTTTAATTAATTAATTTTTTTTTTTTTGGAGACAGTCTCATACTGTCCCCCAGGCTGGAGTACAGTGGTGCGATCTCAGCTCACTGCAACCTCTGGCTCCCGGGTTGAAGCGATTCTCTTGCCTCAGCCTCCACAGTAGCTGGGACTACAGGTGCGTACCACCACTTGGCTAATTTTTTGTGTTTTTTAAGTAGAGATGGGGTTTCACCATGTTGGCCAGGGTGGTCTCAAACTCCTGACCTCAAGTGATCCACTCACCTCAGCCTTAGCATTGGTTCTTGTTAAAATCTTTGCCCTCTGAAAATTCTGAGAATAGGCTGTGCCCATAAGCCCATCCCAATAGGCAGTGATGTGACTACCACATTTGTTCTGCCAGGTTGTCCTTTGGGACAACTTTTGGATGTCTGGATAACGAACCTGTCCAGATAGCCCTTGAGACTTTCTTGGTAGCTCTAAAGACTGTTCTGGCTCTCCATCCATCGATACCTAAGTTTCTAGTTGTGCAGAGTGTGAAGAAATGAGCAGGGGCTGATCAGGCTTTCAACAGATAGTTCCAGAGAAAATAATAGAAGGCAAACTAAGTCACTGCTCCTGTAACTACAGGAACTTGAGGAAGTTAGAAGTGATTATTTTTACCTCCATTTCTGCACTTGCAAGGTTGATGTAGGGAGAAGTGTCACAATGATGTTTTTCATTTAAAGACTACTGTAAATATTCATGGGAATGGCTATTGTCTTTCACCCCCTTTGCAAGAGGCTTATGTAAAATAGGCAGGCTGTTTCTAATTGTTGAATTTGTCTTCCAACTTCAGCTGATTAGAAGGAGAAATTACCACCTTGAATATAAGCAGGTTGAAATTGGGAGAGCTGCCCTCGGCTGATTATGTAAGCTATAAAATACAGCACCTGAAGTCTTGTGTTTACTCTGCAAAGAATTCCCCTAATGAAGATGAAAATTTCTAAGCAGCATGGACCCATATGTGTTTATTATGTAATATTCAATTATGGCGATCCAACCTGTAAAATAAACAATGGGGTTGATTAGTTAATCTCTTTGTTGGCTTTCGGGTCAGAGAATTGTTTAAAGTAGATCCACAGAGCCACCTAGAGCTGTCCCCCTGGAACTCGGCTGGCTGTGGTGTCAGCACCAGTTCCCCTTCTCTCCAGTGGTGCAGGAGGCTTGTCCTGGGTCTGTGGTCACTGTAGCTTTCAAGGTTGTGGAGGGCAGGCCTCCCTTAAGGCTGGCTTTCAAGGTTGCTTGTGCAGTGTGGTGGGATGGTCATGAGTACAACCACTGCCGGTTGTGACGACACCATCCTTTGGCCGTTTCATTTCTCAAAGTGCTGCTGTGATAGCACTCAGAATTTGCTGTGTCTTGTGGGATGATTTGCATAAGCAGCATGTATTCCAGTGTGGCACATCACACTATCCTCTTCTTGAAGCTATACATGCGTGGGGTGCACAGCACACCACACGGTCAAGTTCAGATTTCCATCCGCCTCCTGAAATGTAGGAAAGGAGCATTTTTTTTTTTTATTTTTTTTTTTGGCCAAAGTGATGATTGAGGAGAAGAAACTTAAAGGGAGCCAGACCCATGAAGCAGATATAGAAGAGCTTCAGACAAGCCTCTCCTGTCCTTATGCAAAAAATTGAAGGCAGGACCCCTGACTTATTGTGTGGCATGTTGTGTCGCCTCCCCAGTGCTGGTAAATACTTATGTAGGTTGGGAGGCTTCACATGCCAATGACAGTTTCTCAGCCAGCCAAAGGAAGGATTTCTTTTGGAAACAAAAACCATAAATTGGCACCATTCCTTTACCTTTGCCAAGCTGTATATATGCATTAGGGAGATGCATATAAATAGATCAAAAAGCCAGTGTGCAGTTTTGCAGCTTTGCAGCTTGCACTTGATGGAAGCAGATGAGGAGGTTCTCCTTGCTGCACAGGCTCAGAGTGGCACATGGAGCCAGCAGTGCTTGGGCTAAATCCAAATACAACCTTGTTCGATTTCTAGAGATGGACATGTGGAATGGACTGTCCAACAGGCATATTGTCTCTGTGTCCCAGGGTTGGCCTGTTTTTAGGTCTTCTTAAGTATAACATTGTAGAATCTCTGCATTTGTTGCTTTCATGTTAGGCAAAATCAGGGCACCGAATTGAGGCACTTACCCAAATGTGCAGCCCCACCCTCCCGAGCCAGCTCACATTCCCTGGCAGGTATAAGCAGGTGAGCAGTCAGGAAGCAAAGTCAACTGATAGTTTTATTTTGGGGAATAACAATTATAAATAAGTATAAATAAAAATATTGTTTTGGTGAATGCTGGGGAAAAATTACTTCTCTTATTCTCTTTCAAAATGTTCCTCCTCTTTTTTTTTTTTTTTTGGTCTAAGTAGGCTTAATGCTTTCTAAGAGGCACCCTACCTATCCTCAATGGAGTGAGCAGATAATATATATACATTTATATTTATTTGCCTTCTGATACTTAGGATTTCATTGGGGAATACTTCTGTATTTAAAAATAATAGTGACAGGGAGGTGATTAAAAATAGCTCAAGGGCTTGTGGCACCCAAGGCTATCAGGGGAGCTATTTTGTGTGACAAGTGAAACATTTAAATCCCCCAAAAGGAAGCTGAGTGTTCTCCTGTTGCGGTCTGTCGCCTTGGTGGCTACTTTTTGCACCCAGTGAGCCGAACTGGGATGGCCACAGGTGTTCATTTCCGCTCTGTCACCTCCTGATTGTTTTCTTCCTACCTCCCTCCACTGGCCCCTGACCCCATCAGTGTCACGCCTCACCATCCCTGACAGGATGTCACAGTCACGTGGGTGGGGCCTCTGGGAGTCAAGACCTAGGCCATTCCTGAGTGGGACCGTCATGCCAGGCATTTGCCATGGGCAGTGTCCTTTCTGCCCCTTCCATGGTTGGCCACCCACCGTCCCTATCCAGTGGAGAATGGAGCCGGGTGTGGTCTCTTACAAGCCTTTCAGATCCAATTCCACCTCTCACCACAGATTGTATGTGATTCCTGCCTTCCTGGACTAATTCTGAGGTCTTTTGTACTTTATTTGGGAGCAGGAATAAATGGGGACTTCATATTTTATTTAAACCTCTCCTTTTGTAGAGTTTGTAGGACAGTAGGATTATTCCCTAACATTTTCACTATCTCAGATGTTAGACCAAAATTGGGTCATATTATAAGTGAGAAAATGACTTTTACAGTTTATCTGTTGGTGAGGTGGACATGGACCTGGAGGGGAGAGGGTGGAGGAGATGATGGGCATTTCAGAAGGTAAAAACCAAGTATATTTATTAACTAGGGCTGCTGTAACAAATTACCACGAACCGGGTGGCTTGAAACATCAAATTTTTTGTCTCACAGTCCTGCAGGCCAGAAGTCTTAAAATCAGGGCATCAGCAGAGCCGTGCTCCCTCTGAGACCCTGCATAGAACTCTTCCTTGCCTCTTCCTGGCATCTGGGGGTGGCCAAGGGTCCTTAGATTCCTTGGCTCGCAGCTGCATCACTCCCATCTCTGCCTCTGCTGTCACATGGCATTTCCCCCATATCTCTCTCTCCTCTTCTTATAAGGACACCAGTCACATTGGATTGGGGCTCACCCTAATGACTTCATGTGACTAGCTTACATCTGCTAAGTCCTCGTTTCCAAATCAGGTCACATTCACAGGCACTAAGAGTTCGGACTTCAGTATATCCTTTTGGGGAAAACAATTTCAGTTCATAACACCAGAGAAGAAAAAGAGCAAAGGCCCCTAAAACAGTCTGTGTGTACAAAGAAAGGCAAACTCTATCTTCTTAAGTGTTTGGGTGGGTAGGAAGATTGTCGGATATTCCTAAGAGAGTCATTCATACCCAAAGATAACATTTCAGTCTTCACAGAAATGCTGACAGTCCCTGTTTTCTTTCTGTAAGAAGGTAACCATGTTTCTCTCTGGGGTAGTGGTGGTTAGACTTGCAGGAATGAACCTAGTTGGATGATTCATTATCTTTGAACACATCATTTGCTCTTTCTGGGCCTAGCTGAATGCTGGGATTGGACTGATAATCACGTCATTTGATTAAGGAGAATGCATGTAAAAAAAAAAAAAAAATCCTAGACAGCTATGTGGGTGAGGAATATGTGTTTGTGTATTTACTGTGTGTATGTACATAGGTACTCATCCATGTTCCCATCCCTGACACCCAGAATTACTTAGCAGGAATCAGGGCTGGTAAAATCTCCAGCTGGTACTGTCTCCTTCCTGAAGCCCTATCCAATTCAGTGAGACCAAAAGAGACTTTATCACTGTGTGCTGTGCCAGCCAGTCTCAGATTTGGCCAGGTGTGTATTAAGTTAGGACCAGACATCTGCATTCTGATCTCATTCATCTCTGTGGTTTTTTTGGTGGGGGTGGGAGTGATATGGTTCTCAGAATTTCTCGGCGCAGGCTCCTTTTTTGAAAAAAAATATCAGCTTGATCTCTGCCAAACTAATTAACTTCGACAACTTCCTTAAGTGCTGCAAGCAATTTAGAGTTGAGTAAGGCGTGTTCTTGGCCCTCATGGAGTTGATATATCCTTGGGGGGGAGATGGCATGTTTATAATTTTTTCATTAATGACTCATTCATTAGGACATTTCAGGTCCTGGGCCAGGTGGCAGCCAAGCCCTCTGGAAGCCTCACGTCTGGTCTAGTTGTGTTACAATAGATCAGACTAAAAATAGAAGCAAAGCATTGGGCCAGGGTGGGAGATGGGCCTAGGTAGACTGGTCAGAGATATAAAATAATTTTCTCAACCTTGGTTGGGGATAGATCCAAGGGTAGCAAGATGTCAAGTGGAACTGTTAGTAAGAGGCTGGCTGCAGAGAGTCATTGGAGGCGGCATGTGATTGGAAAACCTGGGATGGAAAAGGGGAGGGCTGGAAACCCAGGGCCAGAACTGGGCTGGGGCATGTCAGGGCTGGCACTGCGGAGCGCCACTCTAGTTAGCAGCATGGAGGCTGTCGGCATCTCTCTCGGCCAAACTTGGATCCCTCTGCCCCTCCTCCCCTGCTTTGAAGTGGTGTGGTGAAATGTGGCTGGAAGTCAGTCTGCTAGTCTGTGGAGGGAACTTCACCCAGGGCATGCTCAGACTCGGCTAGAAGCAAGCACAGCTTCATCGCATTCTGAGGCCAGGGGGCTGAAGGATGCAGAATGCTTGTTGTACTGGAATGCTGTGCTCACCAGGATGGGTGCCACATGGGGGGGGGGGGGCGGGGAACTATAGGGTCCTGGGCCTGAGGACAAAATGACACCTCTGTATTGAACCTCTCTTTGGCACATATACAAATGAGATTTGTGCAAGATGAGCTAACATTAGGAAAGGTCCTATTATGTTTGACTTTAAAAAAAAAAAAACACTTTTGCTGAACCTCGGATGTATCAGTTCTGGATAACTTTAAAGCTGGTAACAGAACAAACTGTGTTCACACACAGGAAATGTCTCCAAACAAAAAGTGGGTGTGCAGTTTACAGTTTAAAAATTGGATGAAGGCCCTTCAAACTTCCCCTCCTGTTCTCCTTGGGAAGAGCTTGGCAGGCTGCTGAGAGAGGCCACTCCTCCCTGGTATAGGTAGTCATTGGGGCCTGGGAAGGAAGGTAGCCTGTGAGTGGAGCTGCCTGGCGACTGGGATGAGGCCCCAGGTGATCCTGGGGCTGGGAGGCTGGTGGAGGTTTCCTTTCAGCTTCAAGGCCTATGTGAAAGGTTGTGCGAGTCAGGTCAGGAAGCATTCCTGCACTGTTGCTCTAAGCCTGTGGCCAGCCGATCCGAGCACTGGCTGAGCCGGCTGGAAAGCCCTGTGAGCATCCTGTGTCACTATCTTTATATATTCATCACTTGGCTCTAGAACTTCAAGTTCATGCTTTTTTTTTTTTTTTTTTTAATGGGGATGGGGTCTCGCTTTGTCACCCAGGCTGGAGTGCAGTGGTGGGATTTCGGCTCACTATAACCTCTACCTCCTGGGTTCAAGGAATTCTCCCGCCTCTGCCTCTCGAGTAGCTGGGATTACAGGAGTGCACTAGCACACCCAGCTAATTTTTGTAGTTTTAGTAGAGTCAGGGTTTCGCCATGTTGGCCAGGCTAGTCTTGAACTCCTGACCTGAGGTGATCCGCCTGACTCGGCCTCCCAAAGTGCTGGGATTACAGGCATGAGCCACCACACCTAGCCGGCTTCTTTTTTTTTTTTTTTTTTTTTAAATATAAAGACATAACTGTTTTACTTATTACACAAGGAATATATGTGGTGTTGACAATTTGGAAAATACAAATAAACATAGATAACATTAAAAAAATCATCCATAATTCAAAGAACCTGGAGATAAACTGTGAACATTTTGGCGTGGGTCCTTTAAGTCCCTCTCTGTCTACCCGCATTGACGCATGACTTCCAGGCCCACGCGGTGGGAAAGGATGTGGGCTTTGGGGTCTTTGAAGTCCATGTCTGTGGCTGGTTAGTCTTGTGTGGCTTTGGGCATTTTGCTTTCCCTCTCTAATTCTCAATTTCCTCATCTCTAAGATTGGGATGATATTTATACTTTCAATGATCTTGTGAATACCAAATGAGAGAATCCGTCCAAAGTACTCAGCCCGTGCCTCTCTGCAGTATGTGCTACTGTCGTGATTTTTAAAAAGTAATAAAATTGGATCTCACTATAAATTCTGTTTAGGAACCTACTCTTTCCTCTAAATCATTCTGATGGCTTTTCTGCAACATCAGATGTTCTTCTCTGCTGTCATAGTTTCAAATGAAAAGTGACTTTATTGTTTTTATAAAACAATACATATTCATCATGAAGAAAAGTTTACGTAAAAATGTTTTTAAAAATTCCAAATCCCCCATTCAGAAATAATCATGACTGGTGGTGGGGTTTGAGAAGTGACTGTTAACCGCACCTTCCTCTCTGGGATTATAGGCAGGAGCATGGTGGCTCGTGCCTATAATCACAGTACTTTGGAAGGCTGAAGTGGGAGTATCACTTGAGCTCAGGAGTTTGAGACCAGCCTGGGCAGCATAGGGAGACCCTGTCTCTACAAAAAAATTTAAAAATTAGCTGAGCGTGGTGGCTCACGCCTGTAATCCCAGCACTTTGAGAGGCCGAGGTGTGTGGATCACTTGAGGTCAGGAGTTTGAGACCAGCCTGGCCAACATGGTAAAACCCTGTCTGTACTAAAAATAAAAAAATTAGCCAGGCATGGTGGCACATGCCTGTAATCCCAGCTACTCAGGAGGCCAAGGCAGGAGAATTGCTTGAACCCAGGAGGCAGAGGTTGCAGTGAGCCAAGATGGCGCCACTGCACTCCAGCCTGCACTCCAGTCTCTGCCTCAAGGGAAAAAAAAAAAAAATTAAAAAATTAGCTGGGTGTGGTGGTGCATGCCACCACCCAGTCTCCCAGATATTTGGGAAACTGAGGTGGGAGGATCACTTGAGACCAGGAGATTGAGACTGCAGTGAGCCATAATAATGCCACTGCACTCCAGCCTGGGTGACAGAGTGAGACACTATTTCAACAACAACAAGAACAACAACAAAAGAAAGAATCATTTGGGAAGTAGACACCCCAGCCAGCCACAGGGGTTTAAAACATCATCTTGGGGGTTATGTGGAAAAAACTGGAGTTTGGATTGGAAAACTCCGTTTGTGTCCAGATTCAGGCTTCTTTTCCCTACTTTGTCCTCAGAATAAAACTCATCCAAGTCAGAACTGCAGGCTTTGTCCCCGCAGGAGCTTACCTGCTAGGTAAGCTCACCTCCTGGAGGAGCAGAGAATATGTGCATCCTGAGGGCTGTTCACAGACTCGGGGGAGAAGGGGGTCAGGGCAAGCTTGCCAGCTTCCTGCTTGCAATTCTATGAATCAAATAAGTTGCTGATCCTTCACTTTGGGGAGGTTTGAGTGAGGAAGTCAGAAGAGCAGATGCTTTTTCTCTGTTAACTTCCAGAAGGTGGACGTTCCTCTAGTCTATATCAAGGTATGAATTCTGGGGAAAAGGAAGAATAATTTCTCCTTATTATTAGGAATACATCATTTTAGAGTTCTTTCTATTCTTATACATGGAAAAATGACTGGCTGACTAGATATACTTATAAAATGTATGTTCTAAAAATAGCAGTAAATTTAATTTCACTGAAATTTAGCAGAAGACTTCAGTAAAACTGGAAAGAGGTAACTATCTTTTCTACTAATGTTGCTGCAGAAGTGTCCAAGGCCAGCCTTATTTTTCCTCCCTTATAGATGATTTATTATTGCCTATAGGTTAGATGTATGAGGAGTCTTTTCTTAATATTTGACATATAATTTAATTCTGATGTATATTACTGCTGTGTGATGTGTGTCATAGTCTTTTTTTTTTTTTTTTGAGACGGAGTCTCGCTCTGTTCCCCAGGCTGGAGTGCAGTGGCGGGATCTCGGCTCACTGCAAGCTCCGCCTCCCGGTATCATGCCATTCTCCTGCCTCAGCCTCCTGAGTAGCTGGTACTACAGGCGCCCGCCACTGTGCCCGGCTAATTTTTTTTTGTATTTTTAGTAGAGACGAGGTTTCACCGTGGTCTCGATCTCCTGACCTTGTGATCCGCCTCGGCCTCCCGAAGTGCTGGGATTACAGGCGTGAGCCACCGCGCCTGGCCGTGTGTCACAGTCTTTGGAACTGGATGTGTTCTTTTCAATCAACAGATGCAATTCTTTATTAGTTTTGGGAGAATTTCCTTACATTATCTCTTCAAACACTGGGTTCTATGCAGTGAATTCTCTGCTGTGAGGCACCAATTGTCTGTATGTTACATTGTCTCTGAAATCCATAGTTGTCTGTTTTGATTCGATTACTTGAATCCCTTGTTTTTATCTACATTCACCATGTTTATTTTTAGCTTTCCTCTAGTCAGAAAATTGATTTTAAACCATCTTTCTTTAGTTCTCTGTAGATTGTTTCATATATTTATTTTCTAGTGTTGGCTTTAGTTTTCAATTTATTTCTTTAGATCTACAATCTTTTTTCCCTTTTTTAGATATTGCCTTTGGGCTCTTGATGTATTGAACTCATTCTTATTAAGTTCTATGGCTCAAAGATCTTTTGGGGGAAATCTTTCTCTGACTGAGTTATGTTTTCTTTTAGTTTGAGTTCTTTGTCTTTGATACCTACTGTTGCTTTCTTGCCTTTCCAGGAGTCTGTGTTTAGAGATACCATGCCTTGTGGTTTTTCATTTTATTGCTGGAGTAAATCAGCCTATATCTCTCTTTGATTTACTTATTTGAAGGCTGTCTTTTTTCTCCTTGCCACCAGGCTGAAGTTTGAAGGCTGGTTGTTCGTTTCTGTTCATGCTTTCTGTAGCCTGAAGACATGTGAAGTGTCTTGGGCCAGTTAAGCTGTAGCAGGTGTTATGCTGGGTGCTGAGTAGGCTTGGTTAGATGTGGACTTGGCAGCTTTCACTTCTGGAATCTTTTGAAGGCCCTTTTAAGTGGGTTTGGTTTTCCTGTGTGGGGGCACACAGTGCACACCCTCCAGCGGTATTCTGTGGCCTCGGGTCAGCCTTGGATTTGACTTTGGACTCCCAGAGTCTTCATTCCTTGCAGCAGAGATGATCAACACCACGGTTTATGCATCATCTCATCCTTTTCTCCCCAGCCGGTGTTTTCTCTCTTCTGTAGTCAGAAGAGGAGAATATAGGGATAACTACTCAGGTTGTTTTTATCTAGATGTGGTGATATTGATGAAAACTCTCAGAATGTTTATTTATTCACTGTTTTATCTTCCTGAGGGTGTTAGACTCAGGGCTCTGAGCCTTGCCACACTGGATCCTTTTTCCTTTACTTTCCTTCCCAGGCACCTTTTGAGTTTATAACACCGGGGTGTGCTCATTTTGTTTTTTGTTTTTGGCTGAAATATCTTTTATTTCAGGTTTATTTTTTTAAATTCAGATTTAGGAAGAGTGAGATTTTATGCAGAAGTTGAACTCTACCATTTTATCTGGGAAATGTCTAGCAACATTTGAAAAGATTATGTAACATTCCATTGTATTCCATCTCCCTATTTCTGTATGGTAGGTTGCTTATGGTTTTGTTTTGCTGATATAAATTCTGGTTGCTCATTGCTTTTCATTTTTTTGCTTTTCGGAATTACAGAATGGGATGATGAGTTCAAGGACTGGTCACAAAAGATGTGGGGAGTCAAATCCTCTGTGGAAAGGGGAATTGCCTTTATCGAGGATGTAGTGTGCCCGGGAGCACACAAGCAGTCTGATCGAACTCTCACACAAATCCCATGCAGTAGATGTCATTATTTATCTTTTTCATATAAGGAAGTAGGGCTCACTTCTAGAAGTTAAAGAATGTGCCAGCTGGGCACAGTGGCTCACGCCTATAATCCCAGCACTTTGGGAAGCCAAGGCGGGTGGATCACGAGGTCAGGAGTTTGAGACCAGCCTGGCCAACATGGTGAAATCCCTTCTCTACTAAAAATACAAAAAAATAGCTGGGCATGGTGGCAGTTGCCTGTAATCCCAGCTACTCAGGAGGCTGAGGCAGGAGAATCGCGTGAACCCGGGAGGTGGATAGGTTGCAGTGAGCTGGGACCATGCCACTGCACTCCAGCCTGGGCAACAGAGTGAGACTCTGTCTCAAAAAAAAAAAAAAAGAAAGAAAGAACATACCTAAATCCAAATTGGCACAGCTCGTGTTTGATCTTGGGTCTCTTGGCTCCAGCTCTAAATTCCCTTCTCTTTCTTCAGACCATACCTTGAAAAGATTCGCAGCTGAATGCTTCAGTGTCTTGAGTGTGTTGATACTGTTTTAACATGTTGCCACTTGTGAGAGAACACTGCTCTCGCTCTCTCTTTTAAACTGAGGTGGGCCGGGTGCGGTGGCTCAAGCCTGTAATCCCAGCACTTTGGGAGGCCGAGACGGGCGGATCACGAGGTCAGGAGATCGAGACCATCCTGGCTAACACAGTGAAACCCCGTCGCTACTAAAAAATACAAAAAACTAGCCGGGCGAGGTGGCGGGCGCCTGTAGTCCCAGCTACTCGGGAGGCTGAGGCAGGAGAATGGCGTAAACCCGGGAGGCGGAGCTTGCAGTGAGCTGAGATCGGGACACTGAACTCCAGCCTGGGCGACAGAGCGAGACTCCGTCTCAAAAAAAAAAAAAAAAAAAAAACTGAGGTAAAAGGTAATGAACATTGAACATGACTTTACTGGGACCAGAGAATGACTTCACCAGGGCCAGAGAATCTGTTCTCTGTTCCCTTCCTCCCCTTCAGGGCACGGTGGCATCTGCAAGTGACAGGAGTGCTCTGAAAAAGACCTGTTATACATTCCAGGGCTGGTCACAGGGCCCCTGCTCCCTGCATGCAGCTACCTGCGTGCTCAGCACTCGCCTGCGTTCCTGATTTGAACAGCCAGCCACTCAAACACATGGGTCATTATGTAATATTTCTGCCATAACAATTCCCACAAAATTACAGAGTGTTCTGTGTCAGTGTGAACAGACACTCTAATTAGTGTTTACTTGTTCAACAGGTGATCATTTTTCAAAATTTTAGTGCAAAATTACATTTACCTTATTCAAAAAGTATTCCACAGGGCTGAGTAACATGTTGATGTTTGCTAAAAGATGCTGATGGGAGAGTCGTCTATTTACTGTGGGTTTCAGTTTTCTCCTCAAAAACAAAGGTGGGTACCATGCCATCTTACATGTGTCGAGTGTTCAGCCAGTTTCAGTATTGAGGGATTATGTCATTTCAGACTGACAGCAACCCTGGGACATCTGTGGGGCAATTTTGCCCCACTTTTGTTTTTAATTTTATTATGACGAAACAAAAAAGTAGAAATTATAGTACAGTGGACACCCATGTACTCACCACCTAGGATTGAATAGTTGTTAAGATTTGACACATTTGCTTCATATATACAGCTACATTCATACACATACACACACTCATACTTTATTTCAGAACCATTTTAAAGTAAATATAGAAATGATGACACTTCACACCTAAATACTTCAGTATACTTCTTCATAAAATATGGTCATTTCCCTATAAAACTGCAACACTACTATCACTCCTAACAAAATTAAGTAGTCACTAATTTCAGTTAATACTTCCTACATATTGGATTTCTCCAAAATGTCCTCAAAATATCTCTATTGCAATTGCCATTTCTAGCTCTATACCTAGCTTTCTTTGGAACTATTTGTTTATAAACAGCCACAAACCAATTCAAGATCATATATTTCATTTGTTGTATGACTTTGTGTCATTTCCTTTGTTTTTTTCTTTATCATGGAAAATTACACATAAAATTTACCATCTTAATCATTTTGAAGTGTACACTGAACTCAGTGGTGTGGTAGTCCCCCCTTGCTCTTGGGGGATATATTCCAAGACCCCTGATGTGGATTCCTGGAACCTTAGATAGTACTAAATGCTGTATATGATATGGTTTTTCCTATATGTATATACCTATGATAAAGTTTAATTTATAAATGAGGCACAGTAAGATGAACAACAATAATAATACAAAATATAACAATATACTGTAATAAAAGTTACGTGAATGTGGTCTCTCTCAATATATCTTATTGTTGCTCACTATTTTCTGACTGTAGTTGACCTCGGGTAACTGAAAACTGTGAAAGTGAAACTCTGGATAAGTGGGGACTCCTACATTAAGTATATTCACAACGTTGTGCAACTGTCACCACCATCTATCTCTGGACCTCTTCTTCCCATAGGGAAACTCCATACCCATTAAATGATCACTCCCCACTCCCCTTCCACAGCCCTGGCCGCCACTGTTCACTTCCTATCTCTATGATTCTGACTACCCTAGGGCCTCATAATCAGTGTTTGTCCTTTTGCAACAGGCTTGTTTCACTCAGCATAATGTCCTCACAGGTCATCCAAGTTGGGGGCTGGGTCAGAATTTCCTTCCTTTTTAAGGCTGAACATTCCATAGTATGTATAGAGCACGTTTCGCTTATCCAGTCATCTGTCGATGGACACTTCCATTCCTTCCACGTTAGTTATTGTGAATAATGCCTCTCTGATCATCGGTGTACAGCTTTCATCTGGAATAATTTCCCCACTTTTTCCCCACTATGTTAACTTTTTGAAGAGGTTGGGTCAGTTGTCATTCCACAGAACATCTTATATAATATTCCATATTCTGAATGTATCTGATTATTTCCTTGTGGTTTCATTTAACTTGTCTCTTTTCTCTGTATTTCCTGTACAATGGAAGTTAGCTTTTGCTTGACTAGATTTAATTTTTGCTTGATTGGAGGAGATAACTGGTGAGGAATTCTTTCAAGTACATTGTATTAAAACACCTGGTTGACCCCTGCTCATGGTGCTAAGGCTGACCACGAGGTTGAGATGGGTAGTTCCATCCACACCACTCCACATGAAAGGGACGTTTGCAGCCTTGAAGTTGGCAGACAGTCTGTGCTGGTGCACTTTTAATAGATGAGGCAGTTGCTGACATTCTGAGTAGGCTCTGACTTGGTTACCAGTGATTTCCACTGTTTACTGAGTATCCGCTGCATGTACCTGACACATGTCATCTCATTTAGTCCTTTAGGGGTGGCAGTGTTGTCCCATGTTGTAGCTCAATGTAGGAGATCCTAGTTGCACTTCTGTTATGAAGCCACTCCTGCCTCCCTTTGCTCTGACCTCTCCCCTCCCACTGTGGATCGTGGTCTCCTCCCCCAGCTCCATGGCATGATGTTGGCACTGCCTTTCCAGTTTACTCTCTCCATGGGGTAAAAACTGGACTCTGGAGCAAGAGACTGCCTGGATTCCAATCCCAGCTCTGCCTGTCACATGTGATGTAAACCTGGGTTAGTTCCTCCCCGGGCAGTTGGAGATGATTAAAGTACCTGCCACAGAGGGCTCTCCTGAGCCTGAAAGGAGTTACTGCCTGGGAAGCACTTGTGTGTAATAAGTCTTAGCCTCGTTCTCTGTCATTCCTTCCTTGGGTCCCTGGAGACAGTTGCTCAGCCCCTGTTTTGCTTTGAAGGTTTTGCCATAATTCACAATAGAGAAACACTGGGGATGACTGAAAATCAGGTAACAAACATAAAGCAGTGACAGTGATTCTAGAGCGGGGTTGGCAAACTATAGCCCATGGGCCAAACCCGGCCTCCTCTCTACTTTTGTAAGTCAAGTTTTTTTGGAACACAGACATGCTGATTTATGTACATATTATCATCACCATGTGACAGAAACCATATTGCCTGCAAAGCCTAAAATAGCTAGTATCTGGCCTTTACAGAAAAGGTTTGCTACCCCCTGCTCTAGAATCTTAAAGAATTCTTAGAGTTATGGTCTCAGATCTCTAGGTAAAATCCCAGAGAAAATGCCACCTCAGCTGAGTGTGGTGGCTCGTGCCTGTAATCCTAGAACTTTGGGAGGCCAAGGTGGGCAGATAGCTTGAGCCCAGGACTCGTAGACCAGCCTGGGCAACATGGTGAAACCCCATCTCTAGTTCTATAAATTAAGTTTTAAAAGCTACCTCCTGCTAAATTCTTGCCTTCAGCTTTCACTCCCGAGAGTGGCATTTCCCAACCTTCCCAGCTGGGAAAGTTCATTTAGTCTGCCTCTAAAGGACTAAATGAGATAATGTGTGTCAGGCACACATAGCGGATGCTCAACAAACACTAGTGACTGTGATCACTGGTAACCAAGTTACAGCCTACTCAGGATTTTGGCAAGTGCCTTATCTATTAAAAGGGCACCAACGCAGACTATTTGCCAACGTCAAGGGAGCAAATGTTTGTCTCACATGGAGCGGTCTGGATGTTACCACCCATCTCAATCCTGTGGTCAGCCTTAGTACCATGAGCAGGGATTCAAGCAGATGTTTTAATATAAAGTACTTGAGAGAATTCCTTACAGATATCTCCTATAATTAAGCACAACAAATTAAATCTAGTCAAGCTTCCTAGAGCTGAAGGCTGACTTCTTTATCTGAGGAGGCCCCTCCCGCAGATCTGAGGCTGGCATGCGTGGATAACTGGTGGTTCTGGAGGCCTCTCAATTGGAACTGTTCTCTTTACTGTGAGTCTTTTCTCCCAGCCAGTCCACTGCTTTTGTTTTGCACAGCACCTCCCAGGTGAGCCAGCAGGGAGCCCCTGTGTACTCTTCTCTGCTGTCCAGCATGGATGTGGCCTATGGTAGAGAGACTGCGCTGTGGGATCACAGGCCTTTTCTGTATTCACATTGCCTGCCCACACACACTAACCATCACAGCTTATTACAGATATTTGACTTTTGCCAATATGTTTGGGCTCCTGCTGTTTGACCCAAATGGATCTGATTCAAATCCTTTCAATGAGAAACCTCAATTCCATAAGCTTCTTCTGCATTTTCACAGAAACAGAACACTTTCCTGAAGTCATTCTCTATTATGTGCAGCTTATGTGACTTGATTTATTTCTTGATCTTTAAGGTAGTTTTTATTGATCTGAAGCATTAAATTGAATTCTGATATGAAAGAATCTTTTCCCTTATATATTATATTGTCTCCTAACCACTTAAGTAGCTGTTTAATCTTTTAATCAACTTGGTGTGAAGCTTCTTGAAATGATGATGGCAGTTCTCCTTGTATATATTTTAAAATTTTGGTATCAGACCTCCCCCTCTAATCTCTCTTAACCTTAAAAATTTTAAGATGTTTGTGTTCTTTGAAGCTACTTTATTAATTCAAGACCTATTTATTGAACTTCTGTGACTTGTCAGGCATTCTTCTAGGTACTGGGGACCCAGCATGTCAAAACACAAGAAATGGCTATATAGGCACTTACATGTGGTGCTTTTACTCATACCATCACTGCAAGGTTTGATATTCTTCAAAGAGTGGTATGGTGGGCGACTGTAAAAGTCCATTGAAGTCACAGAGGAGAAAATTGAAGTGGATCTGCAGAAACAGGCTCCATAGCAGAGGAGAGGGGAGCTCTGTGAAGAGGAAGGGATGATATTTCAGGGAAGGTCTTTGGGAAGGGGAAGGAGGTGACTCCCTTGGCTGGAAGGTCCAGTCAGGTAAGGGAAGGTTTTGAAGTCTAGGCTCATGCTAGTGGGCATAAAGGAGTTGTTACAGGTTTTTGCAAAAAGGAGTGTGGTCTGTAGAAGGAGGCATTTTAGGAAGATAGTAGCTCAATGAACCTACAAAAAAATCTGAGACTTGTAGTCTGATCTAAGCCTGCAGCCAAAAGCTAGGGAGTCAGGTGTATGGATGGCATCACCCTTCCAGCTCTCCATTCACCAGGTGATGGGACCACACACAGAGCATCCTGTGGAAAGACTAGAATCTCAGGGCTTTCCTACAGGCGAGGCTGCACAGGAACAGAGAGAACTAGGCTGACAACATGAGGCAAGATCTAGCATCCCAGAAATGAAACCATCATCATGTGGCATCTGAAGCAGGGTGTGAATTTAGGCCTTTTTTTTTTTTTTTTTTTTGAGACGGAGCTTTGCTCTTGTCTCCCAGGCTGGAGTGCAGTGGTACTTGACTCACTGTAACCTCCGCCTCCTGGGTTCAAGTGCTTCTCCTGCCTCAGCCTCCCAAGTAGCTGGGATTACAGGTACGTGCCATCATGCCCAGCTAATTTTTGTATTTTGGTAGGGACGGGGTTTCACCCTGTTGGCCAGGCTGGTCTCAAACCCCTGACCTCAGGTGATCTGCCCGCCTCGGCCTCCCAGAGTGCTGGGATTACAGGCATGAGCCACCGTGCAGGGGCGATTTAGGTCTTTTGCATGGGCTCCAGGATTGCAGATGTGTTCACTGTCCTTGGTGGTAGCCAAATGCCATCAGAAGAAATTAACTCATGGACTGTTTGCAGGGCATGGTGTCATCTCATGGTCTTCTAAATATTGGCCCCTACAGCTCAGAGACTAGATGATGGGACACTTGAAGCTTCTGCTCAGTATGCAGACAGTGTTAAGAATGGCATGGTGACAGGGACAGATCAGCATTCCTACTACACTCTGTTTTAAAATCAGATTCTCATTTTGTGTCAAACCATCCAGAACTGTCATCTCTTAGCTGTCTTTCTCACAACTCAAAGCGTAGATTTTCATGCCCAGAAAAATTTTCATTCACAGACATCTAATCAATGAGATACTTATAGTAACTGAAAAAGTACCCATGCTTCATCAAAAGGGCCTTATGCTTAGAGAGAGAAATGTTGCATTTCGTGGAGATTTTATAATTTTTTTTCTTACACTTGGGAAATAAGAATTTGGGCTTTTTTTCCTCCTTACCAGTTTTATCCATTTCTCTCTTGTGAATAGTTGCAGCCATTCTTCCTGGCATTGAAGTATTTCTGAAATAGCTCTTCTTATCTAGGCATAATTACAACATATCTATGAAGTATACGTGACTCTGTTTTGAAAATCAGCCTGTGATCTGCGCACATGCTTCTGAACACACATTTCTACCCACATGCAAATTCTGAGAGGTAAGCACATTGAATTAGGCAGCCACTTTTCCAAAGGAATAGAGTAATCAGATAGGCCACAGTTATATAGAATATCCGTTAGCATAAGGGTTCTACTAAAATATTTATTGCTTGACCCTGAGTTGGTGCCTATAAAGCAGGTACGTTCTGCACACCACTTACACTGTGACATGCTTGGTATCTGCCACTTATTTTTTCTGCCTTTTTTTTTTTTTAAAGCCACCATCTCCTTTTTCTACTTTGAAGTACATTAGTTACTATGGAAACAGTGATGTCATTGGTGGGGGTGAGGGTTAGTAACATCTACAAGGACAGTATAAAATCATTTTATTTAATGGGTTGAAATTTATATGACACTTGGGAGAAATTATGAGTATGCTTGAGAGAATGGTGTGGGTATACAACTGTAGCTACTATGATGCCTATGCATGTAACAAATCAGCATTTGTGTAGGTTGCAAACAAAAATATGGCTGAAAACTAAGAAACATGCAAAGGAGAGAAAATAGAAGGTCAGGGTATTGATATAATTGTTCAAGCTGCTCAGAGCATCATTTTCTGAATGTGGCCTTCTGGTTAATACAAATATATAGATGCCCCTATATAGATGTGATTTATATCAGCTAATGGCCCATTTTTCTTCTATAGAGGTACTGTCATGGTACAGGTCTTTCGCTTTCTGAATGAAATTTGTGTTCCAGGCAGTAGTGGTTCAATTCTGGCATGCAACCAAGCTCTTAATGAGATTCCTGAAGAGGATCCCATGGTCTCAGAAGCTCCAGACAGAGATTTTATGTAAGGACAGTTGTGTGTCGCAGCAGAGACGGTACAGTGAGTCCCAGGGAGGGTACCTGGATCTCTTTAATAAGATGTTCAGGGCTCTGTGGAGAATGTCTGAATGAAGCTGGCTGTGTTCCTCTTTCATTTATTCTCCTTGGAAAGAAAAAGTGCTCCAGATAGGTACATATGCTCCTCAACCTGCTTGTATGTGTCTCTATCTTCTATCTATCTATCTATCTATCTATCTATCTATCTATCTATCTATCTATCTATCTATTTTGAGATGATTGTAGATTCACATGCAACTGTAAGAAATAATAGAGTGATCCTGTACACTCTCTACCCAGTCTCCCCTAATAGTAACATATTGCAAAACTGTAGTATAACACCACAATTAGGAAATTGACAGTGATAGGGTCCACCAACAGATTTCCTCAGTTTTACCTGCACTTGTGCTTCTGTGTGGGTGCGTGTGTATAGTTCTTTGCAGTTTCGTCACGTGTAGATTAATGTGACCACCACAACAATGAGGATATAGAACCTGCTGCACTTTTATTGCCACAGTCTCTCCTGCTCCCTAACCCAGGGCACCACTATTCTGTTCTCAATCTCTCTAATGTTGTCATTTTATGCATGTTATATGAATGGCATCATATAGCATGCAACCTTTTGAGATTGTTTTTACACTAAGCACAGATCTCTTGAGATCCATCCAAGTTGTTGCGTATATCAATAATTCATTTCTTTTTATTGCAGAGTGATATTCCCTAGTGTGGAGGTACTCCTGTTAGTTAACCATTCACCTCTTGATGGCGTTTGGATTGTGCTTATCTATTTAAACAGAAGTATTTGGGAGAGGGCTTTTGGGGTCCTAATAGCACAGAATCAGGAAGCAGTGTAAAGTGCCCCAGTCTCTGTCTATGGTTCTCTTCTTGGTTTTCAGCATAGATCCTTCCAGAAGCAGTAAGGCCCAAATTATTTAGAGTGATGGAATATGGTAGAGAGAGCAGAATGAAGCGCAGAGAGCTGGCTAGCCAGGCGATATGTCTCCTTTCAAATTGGGCTCAGGATGGGGCTTGGGCTGAGGCTCTGTGTGCCCTGAGACCTGCATTCATGTATCTGCTTTTCTCTTACAAGAATTGATGGGAGAAGGTACCTTTTCTGCAGAGCCAGTGATCAAAGGGGATGTAACACAAGCAGCTTGGCCAGCTTGGTCCCTCCAACCCTTTTGGGGAAGATCAGTACCTGAACCCTTATTCTAGGACAAGAAGGAGAGGGAATCTTTTCCTTGGTCTTACTGATTGATTTTCATTTTGAAAAATGTTCCACCCTGCCTCTTTTTTTTTTTTTTTTTTTTTTAATTAAATGCTCCAGGATTGTCTAACTGGTCATATGACAGAATTTAAACACCAAAACTATTCTCTGAATACGAGCCACAGGTCTGTATTTCTGGTTTGAGGTTGATCATGAAGTGGCCTGAGCTAACAGACCCAGTGATTTGACATTGCTCTTTCCTTGAAATGCAAGATAAAGAAAACATGTTTTTTTCTTTATCGTGCAGTTTATGGAACCAGCAGACTAACCCGCCCCCCTCCCTTGTCTTCTGCTACTTAAGCTGTTGACCTAAAGAAAGAAAGGGTTTTTAGCCTTGAGATGAAGTTAAAAGCCACTCAGAGAAACTGTTGGATCAGAAGCTTTTAATACCAACAGTTATCAGCGAGCAAGTCAGCACATGGCCTTTCTGTTGGAGCTCAATGGAGAATTCAAGTCCCCTGTGGTAAATAAGCCAAGTCTACCAGGAAGGGAAACACAAACATATTCCTCTGGCCCAGACTTTAGGAGATGGTTTTCTTAGCACAAGCAGCATGACTTCTTTGCTTGGCAAACTCCTTGTCATCTTTTAACACTGGAATGTCATGCTTGAGTGAGGTAACCCTGCTCCTTCCCTGGCCAGTTCTGGGTTCCCTCTCTTCTGGTCTCTTTTACAATTGACCCTATTATCATGCAAAACCCTTAAGATCAGTGCTTCAAGTACAAATGCTTTTCACTGGAGAGTTTGGTTCTAAAGCAGCCAGTGAGACCAATGTTATATGGAGGTGGAATATTACCTAAGAACATTCCCTTAGTTGCCTAAGGGAAGCAGTGCATTCCAGGATCAGGCAGTATAAGCAGTGCTTACCTCTGAACCCTGGGATCATGCTTAGCATGGTTATAGTGAGATCTGTGCACAGGAGAGGGCATGTGAGGACTGAAAGTCAATGTGAGGATGGGAAGTTTATGTCTCCCTTCTCAAGCACATACTCAGGATATGCATTTGCTAAGTGAAATTGTGGACAAACCATTCACACTCCTTAAATGATATATATTGAACCCGTTCATTTGCTTCTCTGTGTTCTTAGCTCCCAGTTTAAGGTTGGACACTTGGTAGCCTTTGATTGGCTAAATGAATCAATGAATGATTAAACAGAGGGACATGAAATTTGCTAATACAGTATAGATTTGGGGGCTTCCCCCCTCCACACGCACCCCACCCCCACTATGTATGACTTCTTTTTTTTCCTTGAGATGGAGTTTCACTTGGTCGCCCAGGCCGGAGTGCAGTGGCATGATCTCGGCTCACTGCAACCTCCACCTCCCGGGTTCAAGCGATTATCTTGCCTCAGCCTCCCGAGTAGCTGGGACCACAGGCGTGTGCACCACCATGACCAGCTAATTTTTTTTGTATTTTTAGTAGAGACAGGGTTTCACCACGTTGGCCAGGCTGGTCTCGAACTCCTGACCTCAGGTGATCTGCCCATCTCGGCCTCCCAAAGTGCTGGGATTGTAGGTGTGAGCCACCGCGCCTGGCCGTGACTTCTTAATCCCACTCTGATTTTACTGAATATGTGCAATAAGTATAACCTCATCAAGTTTTCCTTGCAATTAGGCAACACCTGGTGTCCCAAAGAGATGTAATATCACCTTGTTCTTTAAGAAGGTGGTTGGGTTGCTCTATTAATGCCCAGTGAGTAAGCAAATGGCAGATGGGACAGCAGCCACCGTGCAAGCCAGGCAGGTGCCATCCACTGTAAACAGAGAGGAGAATGGTAGGACTTGGGAAGGAGCCATGTGCTCCAGCCATTCAGATTCCAGACCTCTCTGTCAGCTCCTCTTAATCTCCAGGTTACTCAGATGCTTTGAGGCTGGTTGATAACAAAGTATCCCTGCTTCCCCCTTTTTTTTAACAGCTGGCAGTAAGTGGTCTGGGTTTCACTTATATCAGGTGCCCGGAGTCTTCCTGTGTGAAATTCGCTTGTTTGGAGACTGAAGAGAGAAACTTGGTACTGGGACCCTAGAATCCCCTCTTTCTGGTTTGCTTTTTCACTCTATCAGCTGAGGTACCACAGGGGATGCCAGAGACCTGAGGCTTCTTGGTGGAAGCAGTCCCAGTTTGGGATCAGAACGTCCAATCCCTGACTGGTTCTCTTGCTCTGAGGCTGGGGCTCCCCTAAGGGATGTGCCTTGCTTTGGCTCGCTGGGGCACTTAACCCTTTGCATTTTCTTACATGCAGTAGTCTTCCATAGGGATTTCCACCTCTCAGTTATTTGTAATTATTTTATGCCATTATATACCCTAAAAGTGGCTGTGGGTTCTAAATTCCAAGTTGTGATTTATAACACTTAATAGTTACTAAGGCAATGCATTTATACGTTGTTCATACGCTCATAATCATTTCATGTGTTTCACTGGGTTGTGCATAGAAATTTTGGTTCCAAGTATTTTTTGAAGCAGAACTGTGTTTGTAATATCCTACTTACCAATGGTAGTGTAGCATCCTGATAGTATATCACAGTTACTACAGTCACTTCTGTGGGTCCACACCCCGTGCCAGGCACCGTGTTACATGTATTTCTTCTGTTGTCCGCTTCATCCTCACACTGAGACACTTGCAGAAACATCTCACAGAGCAGGCAACTGAAGGGACCCAGTTTCAGACAAAGGTCTGGCCTGATTGGAAAGCTTCATCACCATAGCATCATACGTACAGTCACATTAGCGACCAAAATAATGATAAGAATAGTGATCATATCTAACACTGTTCTAAGGTTTTCCTATGGATTAGCCTTTTGGATCCTTACAAAACCTTATGAGATACGTACAAGTATTATCTTCGTTTTGTAATGAGGATTCTGAGGTCCTGAGAGTTGGAGAAATTTTCTCCCTGTCACATAGCTTGAAAGTGGCAACACTGGACATCAAAAATGGGCATTCTGCTGGGTACAGTGGCTTATGCCTGTAATCCCAGCACTTTGGGAGGCTGAGGTGGGTGGATCACCTGAGGTCGGGAGTTCGAGACCAGCCTGGCCAACATGGTGAAACACCGTCTCTACTAAAAAAAATACAAAAATTAGCCAGGTGTGGTGGGCGGGCCTGTATTCCCAGCTACATGGGAGGCTGAGGCAGGAGAATCACTTGAACCTGGGAGGTAGGCATTTACAGTGAGCCGAGATTGTGTAACTGCACTCCAGCCTGGGCAACAGAGTGAGAGTCTGTCTTAAAAAAAAAAAAAAAAGGTGTGGGGGGGCATTCTGACTTCAGAGCCTTTTTTTCTAATGTTAAATTGTTTTAAAATAAAACTTACTGATTTATTCAGCACAGATTATGTGAATCACTATAATCAGAAATTATTATGAAATGTCTATTTTCTAGTATTAAATGAGGCTTAAGTGATTTTTCACAATCTGCATTTTCTAGAAAGCTTTGATAATTAGATTTCAGTTCTAATTGTGACATTTCTTTTTTTTTGTACATCATTGGAATTATTTGTTTGGATTAAGCATGTTTTTGTATGCTTACTCTATGCCAGGCCCCGTGCTGCATATTTTCGTATATTATCTCATTTCACTTTTTTTTTTTTAAAGCCGATTCTTTTAGACCTGAGGCAGCTGAGCATCATGGAAACTAGTCAGTGTCTATCTTAAAAACAGCTGGACCCCTGCTGGCGAGCTCACTGTATGTGTGATGTATTCCAGGAGCATGGGGTCTGGTTCCCTTCCTCAGTGAATCAGGAAAGCTTTCTGGGGAAAGGAGTTGTGTGGATTCTCCAATTTTTGCTCCTTTAGAAGTAAAAAGCCTTTCCATCCCTTATAGGGACACAGAAAGGAGGTGATGGGGGTGGTGCTGAGCCTGCCCCCCTGCTCTGCATCACCTGGAAGGAGGGTGCAGAAGGAGCAGGGGTCTTTGTCTCCCTCTTTGCTCCCTTTGGCATCACTCTCCAGGCCCAGTAACGAAACCCCACCCCTGGCTGGGCCTTTTCTCACCATCTTCCTTCTCCAGGGCTACCTCCTGAGGCCTCACTCCTTAAAGGCAGGATGCAGTGGCTTCTCCTTGAGTGAGCTCAGAGGTCAGGGGCTCCCTAAGCTCCTGTATCAAGAGACAGAGGACATCTGAAGCCAGAATGCCCTTCCCAAAGCTGCTGTAGCACCTGTGTCTCAGGACGAAGCCGGGCAGATGCCTCTTTGTTCAAGCAGCCAAACTCCAGCATGTCACAAATCATATATTACAGGAAAAGGGAACCCTTTGCTGCTGGGCAGCTGGGCCCAAGATCCTCACAGTCTTTTAGGGATGCTTAGAATTGGCCCTTGGTTGGTTTGTAGCATTTATACAATATCAACCCTTAAACTGATGACCCTTGAACAAGTGCATCGTTCTCTGTCCTTGATTTCATTCACAGTAGACAGTTTTAGGTAGATCCCTGCTGTGAGCAGACTCATACATTCGGTCTGACAGTTCAGATCCCTTCGCCCTCCCCTCCCCTATTTTTATGGCTGCTAACAAATGGGTTGGACCTTTCTCTAAAGGCCTTTCTGGGCAGGTGATATTTGAGTAGATTTGAAATAAGTGTGGGATCGAATTGTAAAGCTATTTGGAGCAAGAATGTTTCAGGCAGAGGGACTAGAATGTACAAAGGCCCTGGGGTTGAAACATGCTTGATGTAGTTGGGGAATGGAAACACCAGTGTGTCTCTAGCAGAGAGGGCGAGAGGGAAGCAGGGGAAGATGAAAGAAGAGAGGTGGGTGGAAGACCAGACCTGGCAGGACCCTGTGAGCCACAGGGAGGCAGAGTTGGTCCCTTTTAAGTATTGGGGCTGGCAGATCTGACTAGTACATTTCCCCAGTACTCTTGCTCACCTCTGCATTTTTTTGCCTTTGATTGTTCCCTTTCTTCAGTGTGTCCTGCGCTTCTCCTTGGTATCCCTTAATTATGCAATGGAAAGTAGTAGCAGAGCACAAAAATCCCACACTGAAAGCTTAGAGGACTGTATCTTTTTCTTACCAGCTAACTCTTACTAATTAGAAATTGACATCAGCGCTTGTCTCCCATGCTTCTCTTTTAATTGAGATTTCCCTCAAGTCCTCTTAGGCAAGATATGCCTCATATGAGCCCCTGGCCCACTGCACCTGCCTTGGGCTGAGTGGCTCCTGTTTGTCTCCACATCAGCGTGAGTTGTGTGAGTTCCTCAGCAGTGCTGCATGCCTAGAAGGCCCCAGTGAGCATTGACTTGGACCTGGTGATTTTCCTCTTTATGCTTTGCTCTTCCGAAGAGAGACAGAAAATCCAGCCTCAGCATCAGTGTTGTTTCTACGGTGTGACCATATTGATGTGCTTACTGACTCCTAAGTCACCGACTGGCACACAGCACAGATGCATCCAATGTCCTTATCTTTGAGGCTTTGCTTTTAAGACTTCACACTGACTACATCAATCTGAATAATCGAGCTTAACTCCAGACAAGAATTCAGGGGTATGATGTGATGGCCCTCTGTTGATTCTCTTTAAAAGTCGTGAATATGAGTAATCATGGGTATTTAATGAGCTCTGCAAGATGGCAGGTGCTGACAAGTGCCTTATATATTCTGTTTCTAGTCTTGCAATTTGTGTATTATCATTCAGAACCCCAGGCTCAGGAGGTGAAAGAATTCCGCTTACAGCTGAAGTTGCATTTGAGTGGGAGAGGGAGCAGGAGTTTATTCTCCCCTCTTTGTTTCTGCATGTGTCTGTATATTGGCCAAGCACATTTCCAGTGGGAAATCCTTAGTGGTTTTTACGGTGTTTTGTGAGAGGTTACAGGGGACTGACGTGTGAATGCCAGGTGTCATTATCACTGTCAAGTGTCTAATTCAGTGCTGGGTCATGGACAGGTTTAGAAGTGCCTTAGAATTCAGAGTTAATCCAGAGCGGGCCACAGGTTAATGACATTTTGCTTTATTCTTCAGTGCTTTCCTTTTCTCTGTAGAATATTATCATCCCTTTTACCCCTTCTCCCTTCCTCGGCCATTTTCCCCAGAGGGCAGAATGGCTTGAGCTATTTCCTGCCTGAGTTTTGCGGTCAAGACCCCTGCCTGCCCAATTCCTGCAACAATGACCCTAAGGCACTAATTACAGGCCCCTCTTTGCCTGCCTGCCTGAGACATTGCAGCCGCTAACCCTGCACCCTTGAGGCACCCTCTCCATTCAGTGACATGGTACTGCCTGTGTGCACAGGAGCCCTGCAGCAGCTGACCCAAACAATGCTCATTTTCATTGTGGCATCTTGGCATGGCCTGGCAGCTTTGGCCTTTTAGAACCCAGCTGGTGCCAGGGTTGCTGGCCTGCCCTGCAGAGGTGATTGGCCACTTCATAATAATAAACAGATTTCAATCCTGGGAAGTTCTGAGGCCTGCTGTTCTCTCCCTGTCTTTTGTGTCTTTTTGATAAAAGATGTTCGAGGTAGCCACATGGTTTAATAAAACCAGGCTGGATGCAACTACCTAGGTTTAAAATACCATTCTGCTAGGCTAGCTGTGTGTCCTTGGACAAGTTACTTAACCTCTCTGAACCTCTCCTTCTGTTTCTCCAAATTGAACTTGTAATACCTACACTACAGTTTGTACCAGGATTTAATAAGATAATGTTTGTGAAAAGCACCTTGTTCAGGTCTTATACACTGTATGTGCTGAGTAGATAATTAGTTTTCTCAGGCAGAGTCCCAAACAGAAGGAAAAGCCAAATAAACCCCATGATGTGCTGCATTGTTCTATGTAGTGATCTGTGTTTGGCAGATTTGAGATTATTTTAAACCAAAGTAAAAGAACTTTAATTATGCTCTTGTTTGTGGTTTGGTTGGTTGCATTATTAACCGATTTCAGAATACTCCCCGCCCTCTCACTGTTCCATAGTGAAGGGCTGAAGCTGGAAATCAATACTTTCTTTGCAGAACTTCCAGCTCCCTCTGTCTCAGAGATGGGGTTGGCAGTGTCATCTGAATGGGGTGTGGGTTCAGAGACTGGCCTGTCAAATCAACGTGGGCTGCCGGCTGTCTTATTACATCCTGAGCATGTGTGTCTTGGGCCTTTATAGATATACTTGCTGTTGCCCTTTGCTCTTCATTCACTTAATTTCAGTCGTGCACATCCAGTTATACAAATGACGTATGCATAACTATTTGATTTTAACAAGCAGTTGGCTAAAGTGTTTAGTGTGACTCTGGAATTAAACTCCTTGGATGCCAGTCCCTTATACCAGGTTCAGAATAGTCTTAGGCATATGAAACCTCAATTTTTTTTCTACAAAATGGGTTAGTGATAGCACTTATCTCATAGGAAATTAGAAGGATTAACCTGTAAAAGCGCTCAACATACTACGTGCTATGTAATAAATCCTTAATAAAAATTACTTGTATTAATATTAGCCATAGCTGGCTGGGTACAGTGGCTCATGCCTGTAATCTTAGTGCTTTGGAAGACAGAGATGGAAAGATCATTTGAGGCCAGTAGTTTGAGACCAGCTTGGGCAACATAGTGAGACCCCCATCTCTATAAAACAAAACAAAACAAAGCAAACAAACAAACAAACAAAAAACACCAATTAGCTGGGCACTGTGGCACATACCTGCAGCTCTAGCTGCTCAGGAGGCTGGGGTGGGTGGATCGCTTGAACCCAGGGGCACAAGGTTTCTGTGAGCTACGATCGTGCCACTGCACTCCAGCCTGGGTGACAGAGTGAGACTGTCTCTAAAAAAAAAAAAAAAAAAAAAAAAAAAAAAAACCCTACAATTATTACTAGCTAACATATAGCTAACATTTGTGTACTTGTTATTACAGAATAAATATATTCCAGCTAAGTGGATGTCGGTGGTTTTCTGCACAGTGAACTCTTATCATTCCTTGACTGGTGTGGTAACACTGGAGATGCATGCTCCTTAGGTGAATGTAAGTTCTAAATTGTTGCCAGGAAAGGACTGTGGGTGGCCCTGCTGGACCTGGAGTGCATTTGCAGCACTTTATGGGCTTCATAGCACCTGTATGTCCCTGCTATCTCCCCCAAGGCTGTTACTTATCGCTCAGCACTTACCCTAGCCCTTCAATTTCCCTGGGTCTCTGGTCCAGAGCTCACACCGCCTCTCCTTATATCCCAGGGGTATCTTGACCTTTGGTAATGGGCTGTAAGATGTGTACATTAGTCTGAGGCTCCGTGCCTTATAAAACACTGTGCTGGGGCCGGGCGCGGTGGCTCAAGCCTGTAATCCCAGCACTTTGGAAGGCTGAGATGGGCGGATCACGAGGTCAGGAGATCGAGACCATCCTGGCTAACACGGTGAAAACCCGTCTCTACTGAAAAATACAAAAAACTAGCTGGGAGAGGTGGCAGGTGCCTGTAGTCCCTGCTACTCGGGAGGCTGAGGCAGGAGAATGGCGTAAACCCAGGAGGCGGAGCTTGCAGTGAGCTGAGATCCGGCCACTGCACTCCAGCCTGGGCGACAGAGTGAGACTCTGTCTCAAAAAAAAAAAAAAAACAAAAAAAAACCCACTGTGCTGGCTTGTTCTGTGAATTGACTGATCTGGCAGCTCTGTAAGGTAGGCTCATTTCAAATGCAATTGCTGTTCGCTTAGTGTCATATATAGCATAATGATTGCACCTAGAATCTGCTTGTATTGTCTGCATAACTGTAGGGTGGATCTGGTCTTGCTCTCATATAAGAAAAGAGACAGACCTTGTTCTCTACATGTTCCTTTAGGCAGTTTGCCCAGGCAAATCAAGCAGGCCATTAAGGTGAAAGTATGATAGTTGAATTTTGCTCTTTTTCCATAGGTTGTTTGAATGATTTCATTTTGCATCATTCAGAACTGTTGTCATTCTATGATGTCTAGTTCATAAATACCATTTGCCCTGGGCAATTTTCTGTTACATTTAAGACTAACCTACTTTAAGGGAAAGATAGCCTTTCCTAGTCTAGTCTGCGTATCCTAGACTGAGTTATGCAGTCTGGGGAGCTTGCAGCATTAATTTCTTGATAGAAACAAAATTTGTTTACATGCCCAATATTCTACATATGTTTGTGTATTTTACTCATTTATGACTATAAATATGGAGGCATATCAGCATGTATATTGTGTAAATATGTACACATTTAACATGTGGAATATAGTAGGACTGAGGTTGTTTTGCCTTGTGTGCACTCAGTAGTCATTTCTCCCCAATGTTTTATTATTGAAAAATTTAAGCATAAAAGTTGAATTATACAGTTAATAGCCATACACCTGCTGTCATGATTCTGCAATTAACATTTTGCCGTATTTGCTATATAATTGTTCATGTCTCCATCACCATACTCATCCATTTTCATCTTCTTGCTGTGGTGGTGGTTATATTTTTAAGTAAGTTGCCTGGTCCTTAATCGTGACTATGTGCTCGGCTTGCAAGAAACATATATCCTGAACCTTTCCCGAACCTCTCTCTTGCAGAGACCTTGATACCTACTCATGATTGCCAGAGCCCTCCCAGTGGCCTCACCCAGAGCTCTATCCCCTATGCCTGGCATCTACAATTCTGATTCTTACTGTGCATTTCAGAGCAAGGATGTTCAAGATGTTCTATCTATCATTTGACTTCCTCAGATGAAGAAACTTAACTGGAATTCTGAAAAAATGCTTTCTGGTCCCCATCCCTTAGCACAAGCCAAATAAAGCCTCTGTCTTTTAAGGCTCTGATAAATACCAGCTCTTAAAGGCAGGTTGATTTAGCCTCTGGTTATTTTCCCCAGAGTTCTCTGGTCTGGGCAGCCTCCCTCACCTTCCAGCCAACCAGTCCAGGTTGACCTTGGAGGAGAAGGAGCTCTCTGCTGGTCTGACTCACTGGTGCCTCATTACCGCCCTGGCTGGACTGCGAGGCTCAGAAGAAAGGAAGGCATTACTGGGTGGGGCCTGCCCATTCATTTTTAATTAAAAGCTTTCTCCTTTATGATAATATCACAATAATTGCCATGTAATGTGTGCATTCTGTCAGAAAATAGTTGTGAAAAGTTAAAAACTTGCCCTTCATACAATTACAGAGTGAACCCAAGTCAAATACTATTTTATTTAACTCATTAATGAGGGAACCAGTGAGTTGGTAAAGCCAGCTCAAAGAAGCTTTTGAGGAACTTGGTATTTATTGGCATTTTGGGAAAAAAAATGATAGAAGAGAACCATTATCAGGTAAGTGTGGGGGAAATTGTGATGGACCATTCAGATCAGCCACAGGTACCATAGCTTCAGGAATATTGCCAGCAGAAAGCACCCAGCTGTCAGCTCCCTTTAGGACTGCCTTGGCTGAAGACAGCCACCTTGTCTGAAGTCAGGCTTTCTTCCAGGGCAGCCTGCACTTGATGTCTGATCCATGAGCAGATAAAAAGACCAATTCTCTTACCACTGATTGAGTCTCTTGAAGGTCACTTATCCTGTATTCAGAACTTCCCATAGGGTCAGCTAAGCCTTCTGTTGCAACTGCATCCCGTCCCCAATTCTCACTCTACCCAGACCTGCTTCTTTTCCTGCCTCTTTTTTTTTTTAATTTTAATTTTAATTTTTTATTTTTCTTTGAGGCGGAGTCTTCACTCTGTCGCCCAGGCTGGAGTGCAGTGGCACCATCTCGGCTCACTGCAAGCTTCGCCTCCCGGGTTCGCGCCATTCTCCTGCCTCAGCCTCCCGAGTAGCTGGGACTACAGGCGCCCGCCACCGCGCCCGGCTAATTTTTTTGTATTTTAGTAGAGACGGGGTTTCACCGTGTTAGCCAGCCTGGTCTCGATCTCCTGACCTCGTGATCCGCCTGCCTCGGCCTCCCAAAGTGCAGGGATTACAGGCGTGAGCCACCGCGCCCGGCTTCCTGCCTCTTATGTAGGGGTTCTAGGTTAGCCTCTAGAGTACCCCTTCATAGACTTGAGGCCCACTAGTGTTGATTCCAGGGTCAACTTCATGGGAAACTCAATCTCTACAGATACAAAATTAGTGAATGTCTTACAGGGTAATGTTTCTTTGACTTTGGGGTTTATCTTTTCTACTGTACAGCAATCTGTAAGTTAACATGCAGCTTCACTGTGTTCGTGCCCTTAATATATAGTAAATAGTAAAATCAAACCCAGGTATATTCTTCTGCATCAGCGTTTGACAAACTTACCATGTAAAGAGCTGGATAGTAAATATTTCAGGCTTTGCAGGCCATACTGTCTCTGTTGCTCTCTCACAACTTAACTCTGCTGTAGCCGTGATGACTACACAAATGGGCATGGCTGTGTTCCAGTGACACTCTACTTAACACAAACAGGTGGTGAATGGGATTTGGCCTTGGGCCATAGTATGTGGACCCCTGTCCTAGATAAATAAGTAATCCTGGGTTGGTCTATTAAACAATGTTCCAGTATGACATTGAAAGGACGGGCTGCCCCCTCCCCCCAAGCTTTGCCCTTTTGACGCTTGTAGAATATGATGTGTTCTCTCCCAACAGCCTACAAAGTGCTGATATTACCACTTTGCAAATGAGGAAACAGGCTCAGGAAAGGTCTCAATGGTCTTTACTACTTAAGAAGATGATGGTTCTTGAATTGAACCTGGTAGATCTAACACCGAGGCCCACTCTGACCCCACTCTTATCATCCTACTTTCCTCAGTCATGGGATGCACTGGAGCAGTGTTTTTCATCACTATTTGGTGAAAAGCACTCAACAAACAGAGCTGGCTGCAGATTCATAGAAGAAAGAGGTATCTGAAGAGTCCCTGCCCATGGCCACCCTCTCCTTGCCATGTGCCCTGGAATTGTCCCAGAATAGGCAGATTTACCTGTGAACAAGGCAACTGGAATGGAGGTAGGACTTATCCTCTGGCTCCAGAGGAATTTCCCAGCCTGGATAGTATTTTCCTGACCTGCATTTGTGATGTGAGTAGGAGGTAAGAACAGCTTATTCCATAAAGGCATCCTGGCATGGAGTGGAGCTCTTATCTCAGCTGTGCCATACACTGACTGTGTCAAGCAAGCCCCTTGGTCAGCCTGAGACTCTGTTATCACAGCTAAGAAATGTGGAGGATCTTCCGTCTTACTCAGCTCTCTTTATAAATGTTCTTTAACACAGGGCCTAGATTCCAGTACTGACTCCGTATCTCACCAGCTGCGTGACTACTCCCCAGTAAGTTTCTGAAATCTCTCTGTGCTGAAATTTTCTCGTATGTAAAATGGGGATAATAATAGTATTCCTTTAATATAGCTAATATAACAATAAAATGAGTTAATATATGTTAAGCTGTTAGAACAATAACCTGGTGCATAGCAGGTGCTATGAAAGTGTTTTGTTACTGTTATTTTTAGCACTTAGTATGATACTTGGCTAGTAATAGGTGCTGAATAAGTATTCTTCAATGCATAAATGAGCCACATAACAAATAAGCATTAGAATAATTTATAGAACTCAAATAGAGCTTTCTGCATTATGGGAAGATGCCTTATCTCTGCCCTTCTGCAAGGTAAACACTAACTAGCCACATGCAGCTGATGAACACTTGATGTGTGGGTAGTATGATTAAAGAACTGCATTTTACATTTTATTTCATTTTAATTAATTTAAACTTACATAGCTACATGTGACCAGTGGCTGTCCTATTGGACAGCCCTGTTCCAGAGGCTCAGAGGTTGGGATTCACTTGGTCTGTGTCATAGTTGGTTTGGACTGCTATAACAAGATAGCATAAACTGGGTGGCTTAGAAACAACGAACATTTATTTCTCAGAGTTATGAAGGTTGGAAAGTCCAAGATCAAAGTACTGACCGATCTGGTATCTGGTAAGGGCCTGCTTTCTGCTTCGTAGATGGCACCTTCTCATTGTGTTCTCACCAGGCCAAAGAGCAAGGCAACTCTTTGGGTCCTCTGTTATAAGGGCACTAATCCCATTCATGAGAGCCCCACCCTCACAACTTAATCACCTCCCAAAGGCTTCACCTCCTAATACTATCACATTGGTGATTAGGTTTCAATATACAAACATTTTTAAAAGGACACAAACATTCAGACCATACAGTCTATTATCAGCATTCCTCAAACATCCGTGGGTGGTTAACATGCAGCCAGAATTGAGAACAGGGCTAGAACTTTTAGGCCAGTACTTTTTCATCTATTTATCCATCTGTCCATCTATTCGACAAATGTTTGTTAAGTTCCTGTTATACATCAGTTACTCTTCTAGGAACTAGCAGTCAGCAAAGATAAAGTCTTGGCTTTCAAAGAACTTGTATGTAGGTAGGGAACAGATGATTGAAAAGCACACAGTGAACAGGACACTTCTGGACAAGGTACTTGAATGCCAGGAGGACCAAAAGAGGATGTTGCCATAGTGACTGGCTTGGAAGCGAAGGTGGTGCTGATCAAAGGAAGTCTTTCTTAGGAGGGGACGTTTGAGCTAAGACCTGCTTGGGGAGAAATCAGCCTTGTCGTGATCTGGAATAAGAGTGTTCCAGGCAGATGCAGTAGCACATCATCTCAAGTTGAGGATGGGTTTGATCTGTTTGCAGAACAGCAAGGCAACTGGTGTGGTTTGAATGGTAAGCATATGGGATGGTGGTAGGAAATGAGGTTGGAGAGGAGGGCAGGGGTGGGGGATTTTATAGCATCTTGCAGTCGAGGGTCCGGAATTAGGATTTTATTCCAGGCCCAAGGGGAGCCATTGGAAAATACTGAGTAACTTGCCGTGATGTGACTTTTGTACTCAAAATATCTAATTGCCATGTAGTGCGCATGGACAATGGGGGAAGGCATGGCAGATGTGGTGGTATCTCAGGTGAGGGGACAATGGTCACCAGGTCATAGGTGGTGGCAGTGGAGACACAGGAGTGGACAGATTGGAATCTGCCAAGGTAGGGACAACTGATGGGTGGATTAGATGTGTGAAGGGAGCAGAGCCAATGGAGGAGGGTCCCAGCACTGTGTTGCCGTGGAGTGGACAGTGGGGCTGAAGACCCCTGTAGCCTGAGGCAGCGTTTTGACTTGAATGTTCATATGTACCACTGGGGATCTTGGTAAAATGTAGAATTTGACTTTGTGGGTCTGGGACAGGGTCTGAGATTTCTGAATTTCTAAAAGACTCTCTGGTGATGGCAACTACTCCTGCTGGAGCCCCACTTGACCTAGCAAGGGCTTACTAACCCTCACCCTGCATATGCTTCTGCCACACAGAGGCACAGAACAGTGAACCCCCAGAGGGACGGGGAGTGCATAGAAGCAGGTTGTAGCTCGCCTGCAAGAACTCTCAAGAATCAAGCTTGACTCTGTTGTTCCTCATCCATACCTGCATCCTGGACTTGTGGCTGTGAGTCTGCAGAGACTCAAGGCATTTGCTTTGTGAGGACACAGAAGTCCCTGCTTGTTTGTTTGTCCTTTGGGAACAGAGTTCCTGGGCAATTATTTCACAGCTTGTAGCAGTGTAGGTGTATCTCTTCAAGTCCAATCTTTAGAACTGCTTTGAGGGGATGTATTTTACATGAAAAAGAAGCCTTTAAAGCAAAATGAGCTGTGGGCATGAAGGCAGTGTGACTCCCTGTGTATAACAACCCTGTGCTAGTAACACAATGAATTTCCTTGGTGTCTGGGAGAAATGACACTTTATCACTAGAGATATTAATCATATGATGATCAGTTTCAGCAGAAAGGAAGTTTGACTCTAAAGTAGTTCCTCTAGCTGTGGGTTCATTTCTTTATGAAACAATGAACCAGGAAAGGAAGTATCAAGTAGTTTAATGTGATACATATTTGTTGCTATACCAGGCCATAGGATTTAGGGCTGTTTTAAAATGAGTGTATTTCTTGTATGGAAGAGGCTAGCTCAACCATAGTGGTCATCTAGGGCTTGCACACGTTGTTTTATTGACGCAGGACTTCATATGGAAGCTTTTTGTAAATGAAACTAACATTTGATTACTGGGAGAAAATTACTGTGACTAGCCATCTGGTTTCCCAGCCAATATTGTTGATTTGTAGTGCTTCTAGTAGTTCTTAATAATCTGTCTCATTTTGTATGATATGAGATACTGCAGCTATTTTCTTGACTTCCTGCAGCCTAAACACTTAGGGTTATTGCACCAAGTATGCACTCTAGCTTTCTTCTATCTAATCTTTTGAGTTGCCAAGTGCCGCGGCATTTATTGTTATAGATTATTAAATTATGTGTTGTTTTCCATTTTTATTATATTCTTTACTTCTAATAAATGCAAATCTTCTTTGCGGAGCCCACACAGATTTTTCAAAACTAGGCAGTGTCAAGGACAATGAACTGTGTAGACCCATCCTTAATCAAAACTACCAATCTCCTTTCTTGTTTTCCAGTAGGAAGCTATTCAGTTAAAAGCACTCAACCTGTTTGTCATTTTGCTCCTCTAAAGAAGCCTAAATCCTCCAGTTCTCAATGTTTGTGTCTCCTATTTGTTTCTCTTCCATTTCTGCAATTATAGCGAACTCCAGAGACAAAACAGGCATGGTTTAAGAGTCCTTAATGAAATATCTGTAGTTCATAATATGGTTGTCGAATTAAAGCAGGGCCTTTTCCTGTGTTGGAAGAAATGCTCCCGGCATAAGCATATGCACATCTCTTAACTCTAGAAACCAGCATGTTACATCCTGGATGAGGACTCAGAGTGATGTCCCCATCACAAAGCTGAAAAAATTTTCTTTATCTGCCAAAAAAATAAAAGTCAGATCCATGGTGCAGTCACTATTGCTTCTCAGAGGTAGACTCCAGGTAGAACTGACACTTGGAGATTGATAGGTTTGGTTGTGTCCCCACCGAAATCTCATCTTGAATTGTAGCTCCCATAATCCCCAGATATCGTGGGAAGGACCCAGTGGGAGGTAATTGAATCATGGGGATGGGTTTTGCCATGCTGTTCTTGTGATAGTGAATAAGTCTCATGAGATCTAATGGTTTTATAAAGGGCAGATCCTCTGTGCATGCTGTCTTGCCTACTGCCATGTAAGACATGCCTGTGCTTCTCTGCCACCTTCCACCATGATTGTGAGGCCTCCCCAGCCATGTGGAACTGTGAGTCCATTAAACCTCTTTTTCTTTACAAATTACCCAGTCTCAGGTATGTCTTTATTAGCAGGGTGAGAACAGACTAATACAGAGGTGCTTTTTCTGGAGGGACACTCTGATTAGTGTGAATAAAGGTGAGTGTTATGTGAGATGTTTATCATCAGGACATGCTGTATCTTGTAAGAAAATAATCCAAATGGTACTTAGAAAATGTCTCAGTGATACCAGCCACGATGCTGAGGAGAGGTATTGTGGGCTTTTGGGAGCCAGACAGTCCTGGGTGAAACCTGTCTCTGTCACTTGTAGCTCTGTGATTTTAGGAACAATATGTAACTTTTGTGATCTTTAGTTGCCTCTGGAAAATCGAGATGATAATGCCGTTTTAGCAGCTGGAAAGTTGTGAGAAATCAAAGTAACCGTAAGATAACTTCCTACCACACTGTTTGCCATTGTCTGTACAACTGTTGCTTTTAAAATAAAGACGGACTGGATGTGGTGGTGCACACCTGTAATCCCAGTACTTTAAGAGGCTGAGGTGGGCAGATCAGGAGTTCGAGACTAGCCTGGCCAACATGGTGAAACCCCATCTCTACTAAAAATTAGCCAGGCATGGTGGCAGGTGCCTATAATCCCAGCTACTCAGAAGGCTGAGGCATGAGAATTGCTTGAATCCAGGAGGCAGAGAGGTTTCAGTGAGCCAAGATTGCGCCACTGCACTCCAGCCTGGGCAACGGAGCTAGACTCTGTCTAAACAAACAAACAAACAAACAAACAAACCAAACCCCAAAAACATATAAAACTAGATGTTCCAACTAATGTCCTATCCTGGTTTTTAACTTTCTCTTTGGATCGAAATAAAAAATCAACAGCCTTCTTCTGATTTCTGACAGATTCTTTTGTGCTGGTGCCTTTGACTCTCTCAAAACATGGCTGCAGGTGTTTTCCCAGCTGATGAAATGCTGGGACTGTCCTCTTGATAAAGTTAGTCTTCCTGGACAGTGGTGGCCGAGTGGATTGGTTTGCTCCCATGTGCTAGGTTGAGTCTACCCTGCAGCGTCGGCTCCAGCAGGAGTGTGTTAAGGGCAGTGTTGGAACAGACTGTTCTATTTTCTGACCTGCCCAGGCATCCTGCAAATGGATGACATGTGAGCATGAGGATGGGTGCGGGAGGCGAGAGGGAGCTGAAACTGCAGGACAGAGCCAGGCGAAGTTGAGAACAAGAAGAAATTTCTGCTCTACACACACAGGGTTTTTAAATTAGAAAAATATCATGCGATGCAGAAAGCAGGGGCTCATGGTTTGTTTCTGATGTTCTTGGCTTGTGTTAAGGTGCCTCTCTCGACACATTTTCTAAGTGAGAAGTTGGAGCTAGTGTGACCCAGTTAACATTATAGGGCTCCATCATTTCTGGGGATGCATCTGGTGACCATCCATCATGTAGCAAACACCTGCCTAAGAACAGAGCTGTGTCCCTGCGTCACTGGTGCACACAGCAACATGCTCTAAGCTTGTTGATCCCTAGTTAGGCAATAATCACTTTTTCACTGAGATTAAGAAAGCCTTGTCCTGTAACTGGAGAGACAATGCCTCTATTCTAGAAGCTTGAGATTACAGTCTTTCCAGAGAGTGCATTTCCTTTTACATTTGCTAATATTTCTCATACTGTATTAGACTTGCTTTTCTATGCAGTTTCCCCAAACAATGTGTCTCTCTTGGCTTTCAGCTTTTATTAGACACAACCATCTCATTTCTGTAATTGTTCTCCTGTCAGGCCTGGCTCCATTATTCTCTGGCCTCCAGAGCTATTTGAGTTTCTTCTGGAGGGCTGAGAAGGCTGCACTCGATTCCTCATTTCCAGTGGATCTGGGAAAACTCAGCTAAAGGAATTTAATATTTCGATCCACAAGATACTAACATCTTCAGTGGGTTGGCATCTTCTTCTTCCCTTAACTGTGAGACTCCAGAGCATACATTTTCAATGGAGGTGATATCACTGCTAGTGGAGAGAAAATTACTTCTGGCTGGTGGAGGGAAGCAAAAACTTACTCTTTTTATGTATAAAGGAAAATATACATATTATGCATATATAGAGAGATTTACATTTTATGGGTAGTATTAAAATTTCATGGGGGGACAATTAGGAAGAAATGTCTAAAAAGGTTCTTGGAGGTGATAATGAAGAGAGGTTAAAAAACACTGCTGAGAATTTTATTCTTCATGACTCATATTACCCAGTCACAACAAATAATGTGTAAAATGAAACTCTTTAGTTTTCTCCTGGGGATGAAGAGTGGCCAGGTGCCATAGGAGAAGGAAGGAAGAGCTGGTGTGTTCCCAAATGAAGAGCAATTCAAAACTCCTTGGGGAAAGTCATCCATGAGGTTTATAAGCATTGGGATCTCCCAGAGGGTTTCAACATACCAACTCCTGGGTTCTGCAAGTGTACCCCAGAAACATTCTAGAACTCTGGACAGCACTTGGGTGATTCCTAAATATCCAGGCCAATACAAAGTCTGTAACCTCTGATCTAGAACAAGGAGAGAGAGTGACTTAGAAGGGAAGCTAGTTTAGTGTGGGGGGGTTGGGGCTATTTTGCAGGCATTTCCCTAACTAACTCCCTTCACCTCTGTGCTTTGGTAAACTAGACAGTACCTGGTTAGTTCACCAACTGTCCCCCTACCTTTTCCACTTTGATGCATTTGCTTATTGGGTGGTCTCTACTTGGAGTTCCCTTTCTTTTATCATAACCTAACAGCATTTTATTTACTCTATAAGATGTGTGTAGTTCCAACGTGACTCCTCTTGCAGGAAGCTTTTTGTGAACCTCTCCCAGTGCTGCTCCATTTTTTCATTGCATTTACCACACACATTCCACCTTACATTTTGATCATTTCTATGCATTGTCTTTTTTCCATTTTATTGAGGTATAATTTATATACTATAAAATCTGTCCATGCCAAGTATATAAGTCAATGGTTTTTAACAAATTCATAAAGTTGTGTAGTCATCACTGCACTCAGTTCTAAAACATTCCATCTCTTCAAAAAGTTGCTCATGCCCAGTTGTGGTAAGTTCCTGTCCCATCTCCAGCTCCAAACAACCTACTTTCTTTCTCTGTAGCTTTCCATTTTCTGGACATTTCATACAAACAGAATCATGCAATATATATAGTCTTTCACATCTGGCTTCTTTCAATTAGCATATCTTTTTGAGGTTAATCTCCATCATAGCATGTATTAATAGTTTTTTCCATTTCAGTGCCACTACTATTCATTGGTATTGGAATTTAGTAGCTACTGTATTTTTCAGATTGTGTTGGTGTTATATTTTTGGGCATATCACATTTTGTTTCTCTATTAACCATTCATGGATGTTTGAGTTGTTTCCAATGTGATGTTATTATGAATAATTCTATTTGCTGCCAATATAAATGTATGTTTTTAATTCTCTTAGGTAGATACCTGGGAGTGGAATTACTGGGTCATGTGGTAAATTTATGTTTAACTTTTTAAGAAGCTGTTCAACTGCTTTTCAAAGTGGCTGTGACCATTTTATCTTTTATGTTCCCACTAGCAACATCTGAGTGTTCCAGTTTCCTCAGATGGAGGTGAATACTTTGTATTGTCTGTTTTGTTTTGTTTTGTTTTTTTGAGACGGAGTCTTGCTCTGTCACCCAGGCTGGAGTGCAGTGGTGTGATCTTAGTTCACTGCAACCTCCACTTCCTGGGTTCAAGTGATTCTCCTGCCTCAGCCTCCCAAGTAACTGGGATTACAGGTGCATGCCACTACGTCTGGCTAATTTTGTATTTTCAGTAGAGACAGGTTTCACCATGTTGGCCAGGCTGATCTCAAACTCCTGACCTCAGGTGATCTGCCCATCTTGGCCTCCCAAAGTGCTGGGATTACAGGTGTGAGCCACCGTGCCTGGCTTGTTTGTATTTTTCATTATACACATTCTACTGGGTGGGTAGTGGTATCTAATTGTGACATTGTACTTGCATTTCCCTAAAGACTAATGATGCTAAGCATCTTTTCAAATGCTTATTAGACATTTGTATATCTTCCTTGGTGAAATATCTATTCAGATTACTTGCCTATTTTAAATTGAGTTGTTTGTCATTTTACTGTTGATTTGTAAGGTTGGTAGATAGTTTTGTTCAAATCATCTTTATCCCTACGATTTTCTGTCTCATTGTTTTATCAATTATTGAGAGGGATATTAATCTCTCCAAATATTATGGTTGCATTGTTTATTTCTCCTTTCATTTTGTCAGTTTTTACTTCATGTATTATGGAGCTCTATTATTAGGTTGATGTAGTTGCATTTACACCTGCCATTTTGTGATTTGTTTTATGTCTCAAGTCTTTTTTGTTCCTTTGTTTCTTCTTTATTGTAGTCTTTTGTGTTAAATATTTTCTCATGTTTTGTTTCAATTCCTTTTCCCCATGTTTTGAATTGTTTTCTTAGTGATTGCTTGTATAATATGTGTCTTAAGTTATCACAATGTAATTCAGGTCAGTACTAAATTTCTCTAGAACATGGAAACTTTCCTCCAATATAGCTCCATTTCATCCCCCTCCTTTGTAGTTTTATTGTCATATATATTACATCTATATATTATAAATGCAGTGTTATGATTCTATGCAATCTAATGCCTTTTAAAGAATTTAAGAGAAGAAGAAAAATACACTTATATAGCCTTTTGTATTTACTTACATATTTAACTTTTCTGGTGTTCTTTATTAATGTATATCTTAGTGTATATTTGAGTTACTATATGGTATCATTTCCTTTCCATCTGAAGGAATTCCTTTATTATTTTTGCAAGGAAGATTTGCTAGCAGTGAATCCCCCAAGTCTTTGTTTATCTAGGAATATCTTTATCTTGCCTTTATTTTCAAATGAAAGCTTTGCCGGATGTAGAATTCTTGGTTGACAGTTTATTTTCTTTCAGAACTTTAAATACATTGTTTCTGATAAAAAGTCAGCTCTTAATCTTATTGAGGACCCTGGGTATGTGATGAGTTGCCATCTTTTCTTGCTGCTTTCACAATTTTCTGTTGGTCTTTGCCTTTAAACAAACTATAATGTGTCTAGGTGGGGATCTTTTTGTGTGTGTCCTTCTTTGGGGTTCATTGAGCTTGTTGAACATGTAGATTCTTATATTTCACTACATTTTGGATGTTTGGGCCATTATTTCTTCAATTTTTTTTCCTGCCTCTTTCTCTTTTTTCTTTATGGGACTCTATTGCATGTCTATTGGTGTGCTTGATGGTGTCCTAAAGGCATCTGAAGCTATGTTCATTTTTCTTCTCTGTTCTTCAGATTGCATAATTCTTATTGATTGTTTTCCAAGTTTACTGATTTACTGATTCTTTCTTCTGACATCTCATATCTGATATCGAGCTCCTTTTGGGACTTTTTTGTTTCATTTATTATACTTTTCAACTCTAGAATTTCCATTTGGTTCCTTTTTTTAAGAAAAGTAATTTCTATATCTCTTTTTTTAAGAGACAAGAGTCTCACTCTGTCACCCAGGCTGTAGTGCAGTGACATCATCATAGTTCCCTGAAGCCTCAAACTCCGAGGCTCAAGTGATTCTTCCACCCCAGCCTCCTGAGCAGCTAGGGCTCTCTCCAGTGTGTGCTCATGGCTTTCTGGTCAACCAGAGATAATGCGGAGAGCTTAAGGATCCCTATAGCTGATTCCTATCTTCTGTTTAAAATTCTGTGTAGTTTGCCAGTCTTTTGCTTGCCCCAACCAGGACTACTGGTTGCAGCCTCAGGGTAGCTGAGGGGAATTTCCTTGTTTATTTGCAATCGATACTGCTTTCCTTACTGACAATGTGTGGAGTTTTTTCACATCACATGCCAAACAAAGTGAACTCCGTCCAGCAGTGGGGTTGCTGGTATGCATGGCCAGCCCTGCCTGCCACTGTTGTGCCAACCTACATGGGAGTAGTAGGGGGGGCAAGAACCAGATTCCCACTGATCTACCCAGAAGTTTTAAATGAATTAATGCTCCTCAATTTGTTGTATGTTTTGTCCAGGGTCTTGAAATGGTTGTTTTTGATAGTTTTATCATTGTTTTTGAGAGGATTTGCCAGGCTTCTCACACTGCCATTCTAGCCCCATTGTCTTTTTCCATCTTCTAGAGAGGAAAACTCATGGGGCAGATAAAGTATGGACTCTGGCACCGGATTGCCTGGGCTTGAATCCTGATCCTGCCATTTATAAGCTGCAAGACCTTGGGCAAATTATTAGACCCTGGACAAATGACTTAACTTTTGTGCTTCTGTATCTTCATCTGCAAATTGGAAATAATAATAGTACTTACCTAATGAGGTTGTTGTAAGAATGAAATGGATTCATCTACATAGTGATAGCAACAGTGCTTGTTACTGCAAATGCAATATATTAGCTCTTTTTATTGGTGCAGCAAGGGCAGGGACTGTATCTTACTTGGCACTTTAAACCTTGCCCCACCATCCTTGGTCTGGTTTCTTGCACATAGTCAGCTCATTGGATTCTCAGATCTTTCCTAAGTAATGCTTGACATACGGAGGAAATGATGGCAGCTCTCACAGTAACTGAAGATGTGAGGAGGAGGGACTGCAGGGGACCTCAGGAACAGATGGCCTGGTGCCTCGTTGAGGCCAAAGGTTGGTCAGTGTGTTTTCCCTCCTAGCTCTAGGAACTGCCCAAATTGCCTGGTACTGCTCAGATGCCATTGAATTTGAGACGAGGTCTGTACACTTACATTTCCAATCCAAGAAGTTAATTAGCACAATTGCCACCATTTCAGAAGTTATCCTGTTCCGGGCACTTCCAGGAGTGGACAGGACAATGTGGCGAGGATGCTGATTTTTAGGTATTTTTGCAAAAGGGAGTGATTATGAGGGAGCTGTGGGAGAGCAGGGGGTCTTATGGTGTGTACTCACCAACCTCAGCTGTTTCTCACCCACACAGAGCCATCGAGCAAATGAGAGATTGGTGCCTCTTCCTCCAGTGGACACAACTAGGGTGAACAAAGTATGGGATGCCTTTGTAGAGGGAGGCATATGTCCTACGCAGCTGTATGCAGTGATCCTGGCTTAGCCACCACATGTCCAGCTCTGTGCTCGGGAGCAGGGCAGCGTGGCCATGGGATAGTAGCCATAGATGTGAAATCTGCTTACCTGGGTTTGACTGAGGTATACCCAGCAAATGGGGACTTTCTTATGATTCTTAGCAGAAGGACTGAAGGAGGATGGCAGTGACAAGAAAGGTGATTGTTGAATTTAAGTTGTTTTACATGGATGAGGATCAGGTGTGCTTGTGGAGAGGGTAGGGGTGGAGCCAGTGGAGAGGGTGAGAGTGAAGAGGAGGAAACAGGGCACAGTGATGGAGAAAGGTCTTCAGGAGATGGGAAGGAGTAAGTTGGGTAGAGGGATCTGTGTTCAACTGGAGGGAGGGCCATGCTTTTCCTGGGTGGAGGTGAGGTGCCCCACAGCACATGCCCTCACTTCCCTTTCCTCTGAAGAGGGTCCCACATCTGGCTTCAGCAGGAAGAGGCACTGCTGTTACATCATGCACTGATGTTAACCTCTCTACTCCTGTGTTCAATTACAGGTACACCTTTTGGTGTTTACTTGGGTGCTTATCGGTATAGCATTTTTAGCACCTTGACCAGATACCATGCATCCAACAAGTAGGAAACTGTTTTACTCCTGAGGGAGCGAGACCAAGTAGTGATATGTCTACTTTTCTCCTAGCGCGGGGGGAGTAGAATTAAACTGGGCATCAGGTGTGTCATTTGCAGGTGCGTGATCCATTGCAAATTGCTTCATTCCTCTGGACTTCCGGTTCCTCCTAGTAGACTGCAAGGAATGGACTAGATCATATCAACATCCAATTAGCAGTTAATGTCCGTTTGTCCTGTGATCAGTCACTGTGTGTCTCAGATGAAGCCGGTGAGGGTGTTTTGTGCCTGAGAAACACTAAAATAGGAGTAGAAGGACGCACAGGTCAATCAGAGCAGCAAGCTGGCAGAGGCAGGTCGGAGAAGGTGAGTTCTTACGGTTTGTGGTTGTTTTCTTCACTACTCTGACACTCACATTGGACTTTGTTATTATTCTGGAAGCTGTTTTTTTTTGAGACGGAGTCTCGCTCTGTCCCCCAGGCTGGAGTGCAGTGGCGCCATCTCAGCTCACTGCAAGCTCTGCCTCCTGGGTTTATGCCATTCTCCTACCTCAGCCTCCTGAGTAGCTGGGACTACAGGCACCCAGCTCGTTTTTTTGTATTTTTTAGTAGAGACGGGGTTTCACCGTGGTTAGCCAGGATGGTCTCGATCTCCTGACCTTGTTATCTGCCCGTCTCGGCCTCCCAAAGTGCTGGGATTACAGGCTTGAGCCACCGCGCCTGGCTGTATGGAAGCTTTTTAATGCTACATATAGGAGGATGCTATTTTGTTCTGACCTGTGTTTATTCCATACCTACACGCACAAGCTTTGGTAATCGTATTATTTTATTAGCGTATTTATGGAGGTTCATTTCCAAGAGAGGATATAATTAGGCGGAAATTGATTATCTTGATAGTTAGGATTTAACCCTACCTGTCTGATGGTTTGCTCTTGAGGACTTTATATGCAATGATTTTTTACCCTGACCTGGTAGAGATGGGTTGTAAGCAGTACAGTCCTGTGGAATTACAAGTAAAATTTGAAGGCCAAGAAAAAAAGAAATGAGATGCTTATGCTCGTCCCTGACATCCCACATCATTGCTCTCGCATGGCTGCAGGCTTGAGTCTGAGATTCCTGGGAACCAAAGCAAATGGGGAAATACAGCTATAATCACATTATTTATAGACTTTTGTTGGGTGTAGCTAAGGTGAGAGAAACAGTAGAACTAGTTCCCAGAAGAAGCATAGCTTTTGCCAGACCTTAATTTTAAAAATGTCTCTTATCTGCCTTAAACCAATGTTTCTGATAGTATATATAGCTATCCCTTGGTATCTGCGGGATATCCAAGGCCCTCTGCAGATACCAAAATCTGAAGAAGCTCAAGTCTGTCCAAGAACATAGTATAGCATTGGACTTTAACTTATGAAATCCTCTCATATACTTTAAATCTTCTCTCGATTACTTGTAATACCTCATGCAGTATAAATGGTTGTTATACTATTGGTTTTTAATTTATGTTATTTTGATTGCTGTGTTATTTTTTATTTTTATTTTTTTCCGGATATTTGGATCCATGGTTGGTCAAATCCCTGGATAGAGCCGTGGAAATGGACGGCAGGCTGTATATATGTTTTCAAGGGATGCTTAGGTTTCTTTTTTTCTTTCTTTCTTTTTTTTTTTTTAAGTTACATGGTCAAGGGAGTTTCAGGAAATGCTACATAATATATATTTTGATGGATTTTTGACAGTGAATGTTACCATTTGAAAAACTTAAAAGTCTTGTAAAGAAAACTATATATCTTTGTTCAACCCACAGTTTTAAAAATTTCCCATGACCTCAGAACTCTTTTCCTCCTTATATAACTTTTAACAATAACTAAACTTATCATTACTTTTTAGGGCAAGTTTGGTCACCAATTTGCCTGGGGCTGCCCCTGCTTAGCTGATAGGCCCATTAGCCTTCATCCCCAGGTCAGGGGCCACCTCACCGACACAGGGGCACAGGGTTTGGTCACTTGGGTGCTATCGGACCAGTGGGATTGGGCATCAGTCCTGACTCTGTGCCCTAGCTGTGTGGCATCAATGGGATAGTTATCTTCTCTGGGCTCAGGTTCCTCATCTGTAGAATGGGATAATAATATTTCTGCCTCATGGAATCGTAGTGAATAAGTGTGTCAGAATATGTAAAGCACTCCATACTGGACTTGGCATAAGTCATAACAAATGTTCAATATGATTGTATTTAATGATACCCCCATTCCAGAGCTTGCTCTGATGAGACACTTTTCTCCTCAGTTGCTAGGGGCTAACTAACTATGTGCTCTTTCTTTGAGTACTGACTGTGTGTTTTTCTTTATTCCGGTAGAGAGAAGCTTTATTCATCCTTTATGATAATTGCCTGTTTTCATAGTTGTTGTCTCCATGATACTGTGAGCTGGTTGAGGGTAGAGACCAGGTCTTATCGAACTTTGCATATCCAGCCCCTGGCAGGGCACAGCTTTGCAATAAAGGATTTTCAGTGCATTTGACAGGAAGCTGGGGCCCTGGGGCATATAAATAAGCCTGATTCAGTGAAAACAATTCTGCCTAGCAGCATGTGTGTGTGCATAAATCATTAGTGCCTTAGACTAAGATCTCTGTCTTGAGAATATGTCTGATCCTCTATACATATCTGTTGAATGCTGAGGAAATCATTGAAATCATTATTCTTAAAGTTTCTCCAATAAAAGAGCCCTGGCACCACAGAAGTTGGTTCGTTAAAGGTGTGAAACACAAACTATTAATAATAGCCTGATGCAAAAATATCTGGAAGTGAATTGAAAGCTCCGATCCTGAGTGGTAGAAAATTCTATTAGTTGACTGTACCCAGGAGGGATGGAGAGTCTTTATTTTTCTATGATGGACCAAAGAGCTACAGAGAAAAATCAATGATGAGATTTATGAGTAGGAAGCAATTAAATTGAGTGGTTTTTTTTTTAAAAAGAAGAGAATCATGAAATATTACATACTCTCTTAGAATGAACTGATGAACATAAAAATCCACTAAATAAGGAATAATAACATTTGCCTCAATTTTACTTTAGGGCCATTTAGAGGAAAGAGTGTAAGAAAAGGGAGATGAGAGAAACTAAGAAATGGAGTATAGAGGAAACAGTAGTCTGAGGAAGGTGCAAATAGTGAGGTAGAGAAAAATGCAGGCGATGGCAGAGACAGAGTCTTAAGAGACAGACCAAGGAGGCTGTTTTTTTTGTTTGTTTGTTTTCTTTGAGATGGAGTCTCACTCTGTTGCTCAGGCTGGAGTGCACTGGTGCAATCTCAACTCACTGCACCTCTGCCACCCGGGTTCAAGCAATTTCCTGCCTCAGCCTCCTGAGTAGCTGGGATTACAGGCACCTGCCACCACATGGCTAATATTTGTATTTTTAGTAGAGATGGGGTTTCACCATGTTGTCCAGGCTGGTCTTGAACTCCTGACCTCAGGTGATTCGCCCACCTTGGCCTTGGCCTCCCAAAGTGCTAGGATTTTAGGCAGGAGCCACTGTACCTGGCCCAAGGAGGCTTTTTTTTTTTTTTTTTTTTTNNCACTCTGTCGCCCAGGCTGGAGTACAGTGGCATGATCTTGGCTCACTGCAACCTCCACCTCCCAGGTTCAAGTGATTCTCCTGCCTCAGCCTCCTGAGGAGCTGGGATTACAAGCATGTGCCACCATGCCCAGCTTTTTTTTTTTTTTTCATATTTTTAGTAGAGACGGGGTTTCACCATATTGGTCAGGGTAGTCTTGAACTCCTGACCTCAGATGATCTGCCCACCTCGGCCCCCCAAAGTGCTGGGATTACAGGCGTGAGCCACTGTGCCTGGCCCCAAGGAAGCCTTTCTAAGGAAGGCCAGGCTGACTCTCACTTGCAGACTAGGTGATCAGAGAGAACGATAGTGCCCTTATGAAAGACCCACGTGTAGAGAGGGCAGTACAGAGGCCCAGAGAGACAGCCAGCAGCTTTCAGGATCCTGCTGCAAGGACGAGGAAAATTACCATGCATGACCCCAGGCATAACTGTGATGTGCACGTGTGCAGAGAGCCTTTCTCTCCCTCATTTGAACCCTGTGACAAAACTATAAGGGGGTAATTGTTATCTCCATGTTATAGATGGGAAAGGAGAGTTACAGGGGTGTTAAGTGCCTTTTGTCTCATATTACCCAGTTAATATGAAACTCAAAATCTCACACATTTTCCACTGTAACCCCTACCCCCACAACTTGCCCCCTAAAATGATGATGCTTTTGGTGTAGACTGGAGTTTACAGTCTGTGTCTATGAGATTCTCCATATGATTCTTAGTCTGCTTTTTTTAAAGAAAAATGGTTTTAAAATGGTCCCCATTTATATGTGAACATGATCCAGGCTAAATCATTCCACCAGAAGTAAAACATCATTGACTAAATGTCTCTTTTCCCCAGTCGACACATGAGGTGGGTGTTCTCTTTGCCACCATAGCCGTGACAAGAGGCTGATCCTGTGTCGTCTTCTGTTACTTGGTTCTGCAGATCTAGGATCCTGGAATTCACAAGTGAATGCATTTTGTGTGCCATTTCCCTAGAACTGTAAATGACTCACTCCAAGGAGCTGCTGTCTAGATGAGAAACAAAACCTCACACTATTGCTGCTGCTGCTTTATCGTGGGGAAATGACTTCTGGGCTTAGGTGATTAAGTCTCTTTCTCCCGCTTTACTACAGGAAGACATGTCCTTGGCACATCAGACAAGATACTGAAGTTATCTTGCAAATTACTTTAATGAAATTAAAAAAAAAAAAACTTGGCCGGGTGTGGTGGCGCACACCTGTAATCCCAACACTTTGGGAGGCCGAGGTGGGCGGATCACCAGAGGTCAGGAGTTCAAGACCAGCCTGGCCAAAATGGTGAAACCCCATCTCTACTAAAAATAGAAAAATTAGCCGGCGTGGTGGCGGGTGCCTGTAATCCCAGCTACTCGGGAGGCTGAGGCAGGAGAATTGCTTGAATCTGGGAGACGGAGATTTCATTGAGCCAAGGTTGCGCCACTGTACTCCAGCCTGGGCGACAGAGTGAGACTCTGTCTCAAAACAAAACAAAACAAAGAAACAAACAAAAACACAAAAAAACTTGCATTAAAATTGTGCCTGGAATGACTTTTCTGTTACAGCAATAGGAGTGCTTCATATACTTACCAATGGCCAGTGTTTGTACTGCCAGACATAGGAATAGTGTGATTTCCCAAGCTAGATTTATGGAGATCAGGGTTTGGCATTCTAGATATGGCCTGTGGACCAAATTTGGCCTGCTGCCTGTTTTTGTAAATAAAGTTTTATTGAAACAGCCATTTCCATTTGTTTATATATTGTCCATGCATGCTGCTTTTGTGTTATGGTGGTAGAGTCGAGTAGTTGCTATGGTGACCATATGGCCTAAATATCTACTGACTGGCTTTTTGCAGAGAAAGTATGCCAAACCCTGTTCAGGAACCCCTGTTGGGAAAAACCACAGGTTTTTGCAGGACCACAGCAAGGTTGACCTCTCCTGCACTGTTTTTAGCATCTGCTCCTTGACATGGGCCCTGCTGCTGAGCATGCAGTCTGAGGGTACAGCTTCCCCGAAGCTCTCCAGGAAGAGCCCACTCAGTTCTGTCACGTCTGCCGCTACTCAGCAGAAGGGCTTTAAAATGCAGGCTCTCCACACTGCACTCAGGAGCTCTTCCCGGTCTCACAGAGCATCCTGCTCTCTCAGCCTTCGCAAGGGCTCCAGACTGAGCCAGGTGAGACTCTTGCCGGGACCTTTTGGCTCCACCTTGTTTGTTCCTTGCCTCCAATCAGCTACCTCCTCTGTTGAGCTGGAACTCTAAGGTAGCTCTGCCACAGGGGCCTTTCTTTGCTGTTACACCAGCATTAGATTGCTGAAGCCTCCTCTCTCCCCAGCACTGTGGAAACAGCTGCCTTGGCAGTCTCTCCTCACTCCCTGATACCTGCACAGCAGTGCCAGGTTAATATTGCAGAAGAGCGGCTCCTGCTCAAGAACCTCCCTTGGCTCCCCATTGACCTCTAAATCAAAGCCTCAGTCTGGCCTTCAAGGCTGTTTTTATGTCAGACTACTACTCACAGTTCTCTGAAGCCACTCCATATTCCTACCCTTCCCCAGGGGTGGTCTAAACTCTCCCTCTGCCAGCCTCCTTGACGCCACTGATCTTTGCTCTTGGAATGTTGTGGCAGCCTCTCCCCTCCCACAGCTATTAAAATCTAGTTGATCCTTGTTAAATCCCAGGTATATATTCCTCCACACACAGCCAAATGAATGTTCTCGCTCCCTCAAACCTCTGCCACTCTGTTACCCTGTTGCAGGCTGTGCCATCGTTAGGTTGTTTCTTTCTGCTGTCCCCAGACTGTAAACTCCTATAGGGCAGCATGCTTTCTTAATCATGGTTATGTTTCTTGCATCTCCCACAGAGCAGACACTTGGCTGTGTGGGACTGAATTTGAAGTGAAGTCACAGAGCATGCCTACCAGTGATGTGGCTAGCTTTTTAGTGTGCACCTACTGTGTGCCAGCTGCTCTGATGTACGACCTCATTAATGTCCGCAGAAGCAAGTATGTTCTCTCCACCACACAGGTGTGGAAACAGGCCCAGGAAGATTGACTTGACCAAATGCTGTCAAAGCCAGATGGGAACTGTTGCTCTCCTGCTCCAGACTTATACTGATAGGACCAGGCTGCTCTGGTGTAAACATCCATGCATGCACAGCCTCTCTGCCACCTGATACACATGCACACGCCTCTACCTGCATGCATGTTAGAGTCACCCAGGGAACTCTGAAAATACAGATGCCCAGTCTTGCAGGTGGGAGGAAAAACACAGGTGTTTTTCAAAAGCTCAGGTGATGCCAGTTCAGGTCAAGGCCCCCGCCACCCAGGCCAGAGTGAGAAGATGTACACACCTCTGGGAGAGCCCCTGAGTTGCTGCTGCCTGCCCCTAAGAATAAGTGTTTATTTGTTAAGTGAATGCCTGATAGCCTTGCCCCTGGTTGGCAACTTTTGAAGGTGAGGATGGGCTCATGAGTACTTGGCCGTGGTCTCTGAATGTGTCCTGTCCTATGGCAACATAGACTGAAGCTCTCCCTTTTGGGCTAAGTGCTCATAGTTGCAGTTGGCCTTAGTGTGACTTCAGCACTTTCCAGAAGGTGAGGCTCCCAGAAATGCATCCCAACATTTCCCACATGAGGAGATAGTGTCTGTATGAACTGGAAATGAGGAGGTGATAATTTCTATTTGTAGGTAACTTAAACTCTTTAATCTTTTGAATGGGGGAAGGCTTGTTGAGAAGAGGGAGTAAAGCAGAGGTACTCAAAGTGGGTCTTCTGATTAGCAGCATCAGTGTCACCAGGTGGCTTGTTAGAAATGCATAGTCTAGACCCCACTCCAGAGACTCTGGGCTTGGGGTTCAGCAGTCTCATCCCCTCTGGGGGTAATTTTACTGCCAGTGAAGGTTGAGAACCTTGGTTCTAGAATGATGGTGAGTATGTGCCTCGTGCCTGACATGGTCAGTGGTCCTCATCTCCAGCTGGGTATCAGACACATATCTATATCTATATACATATACATATCTACATCTATATAGATATATAGATATATTTTTTGAGACGGAGTCTTGCTTTGTCACCCAGGCTGGAGTGCAGTGGTGTAATCTCGGCTCACTGCAACCTCTACCTCCCAGGTTCAAGCAGTTCTCCTGCCTCACCCTTCAGAGGAGCTGGGACTACAGGCATGTGCCACCATGTCCAGCTAATTTTTGTATTTTTAGTAGAGATGAGGTTTCACCATGTTGGCCAGGATGGTCTCGATCTCTTGACCTTGTGATCCGCCTGCCTCGTCCTCCCAAAGCGCTGGAATTACAGGCGTGAGCCACCGCACCTGACTGGGACATCTACATTTTTAACAAGTGTTCCGGGACGTTCTGAAATGCAAGCTGATATTTTTTTTTTGAATAATCATTGTAGAAGCCTGATACATACTGCATTCTTTACATAATAACCTCATATACACTTGGTTCAGGATAAGAGCGCTTCCTCTTTCCTTTTCCTCTTGCAGTTGTGGCTCCTTCTCTAATTATCAAGACCTTCTCTATTAGTCCTGTTATCCATTAAGTAAAAACAGTCATTCCCTTCCACATGCTCTTCCTCAGGCTAGATTGTTCACTGCCACATAAAAGCCACAAGTGGGTTTTATGGCCTCATGCATACTTAATTATTCTGTCTTCTCAAAATTGTGTTTTAAATGAGAGAAAACATTAGCCTCTGATCTAATTGATCCACAAAGCATCATTTCAGAATCTTTTGCATGACTTAACTGTTGACCCAGACTGGCGTCGCAGTCCAGCAGAAGGCCACAGGTCAAGGAGGGAAAGGCCTTACTACTTCCTGTCACCCCTGTGAGTTGCTCTGCAAAGAGCAGGTGGGAGCCAGGACAAGAGCTGCAGGCATGGGCGTTATCTGTCTCTAAAAGAACTGGTTATTTTTTGTTTTGCCCACAGCTGTCTCTGTCCCCATCACCCTTATCTGTCATCATCAATGTGCACACCTGCATGATATTTTATGACACGGCACACCTGCTGAAATGGAGCAGTTGTCATGTTTCAGATTTGTTGTCTTGTGTGTATGTCATGAGGCATCATGGCAAAAATGAGATAGGGCTTCTGTTGTAACCCTTCCTCCCACTTTGTTACCCTCCAGCCTCATGGTGGGGTCCTAAAGCTGAAGACCTACCAGACTGCTTCAGCTGCCTCTCCAGAGGTGACTCTCTAGGGGACCCCACCCAGACATGTTCTTTTCCACTTCTGCATCCAGCTCCCTTTGGATCTCTCTCAAGACTCACACAAAGGCCTGGGTGAGCCTCCCCAAAGCCCCCTACCTCCCAGGTCTTTAGGCTGCCTTCCTTTTTGTTCCCACATTGTGTCACCTATTATAAACCTCTGGTAGATCATTTATTCCATCATGTTTGTATGTATGTTTGTGTTGCAAAGGAAATAAATGAATTTGTTTTTACTTGCCCAGACCCTTTAGAACTTCTTTGGGAGTATTTGAAAGCCATTTGAATGAGGCCAGGACTAGCTAAACTTCGTTTCTCAACAGCAGCAAATACCTGGTGTTTTAAAAGTGACAATCTAATCACATAACTAGGGCTGAGTGATTTGCAAGTTGGCCTTGACTTGGCTAGAAAGCACAATGGAAATAGGAGTTGGAATCAGAATGCCAGAGATAGAGGGTATCATAAACGTCATAACCCTGCTCTGCAGAGCTTGCCCAAGGCTAGGGCTGAAAGAGAGACCCCCAGTAATGAGTGTCATGGCCTTAGCCCTCTGCTGCTCACTGCCATTAGAATCACCTGGGAGCTTTGAACGCATCCGAGGGCCCCCAGGCCGCTCCCCAGACCAGTTTGGTCAGAACCTCCTGGGTGGGACCAGGCCTCTGAAATTTTTAGTGCTCCCCAAGTGCCTCCAATCTGCAGGTAGGATTGAGAACCACTAGGCTCAAGGATTTGTTTAAATATGTGGGTTTGAAAATGAGGCTAAGAGGAATCACCTGGCTATAGCTTTTTTTTTTTTAGTAAAGGGAAATTGAATAGAGGCATGCTAATTAGCACAGGCCTATGTTTGTGCATAGATACATGTATCTGGACACTGCAGAGAGGTTGTATATGCTTGGATGTTTACAACAGTGTCCATATTTGTAGATTTGGAGGAAGGTTAGATCCATATGACTCTCCTTTTTGACCTTTCCTTAGCAGACACACCCAGTTGGTGAGCAGATCCAGCTCATTCTCCCTGAAATAGAACTCTGCCCTAAAATGCTCCTTCCATCTTTTCCTGTTCATTTCCATTGCCACTGTGTTGATGTGGCCTTTTCTTCTCCCCGCTCTCACTATGGCCCAGGTGTCTTCTCTGCTGGCATTCTTCCATCCTCCATTCACCACACCTGGTGTGACCCTCACACTATTAAACCTTTGCTGTTCTCCAGTGCTCACAGATAAATGATGATAATGATAATGGTTATAACTGACCCTTCCCTAGCATTAACATGTATGTGTTGTTGACTCCTGACACCAGCTCGGTGAGGTAGCACTCTTGTCGCCCTTTTATAGATGGGGAAACTAACGCGCAAAGTAACTTGGCCAAGGTCAGCCAGAGTCGGAATGGACCCAGGTGGTCTGGCCCCAGAGCCTCTGTTTTGCTGCGTCTCTCCGTGCATTCCTGTCATGTAGGAAGGGAGAGGCTGCTCTTTGCTAACAGACTTTTCATCCATTATTTCTAATCTTCACATCCCTCCTGCTGAGTAGATACTATGATTCCTGTTTCATAGAATCCAGGCTGGGAGAGTTTGAATAACATGACTGAGGACACAGAGCTAAGGAAATAACAACAGGGATTCAAACCAGGTTTGCCTCCCTCCACCATCTGCATTCTATCTACTTAATTGCTCCGGATTGTCTAAATTCACCCCTGTGGCATTTGTGGCTCCTTACAGTCTGTCTTCACCCCACCTTTCCAGCTATTTTCTTCCTTCCTTTCTTTTTTTTTTTTTTTTTTTTTTTTTTAGCGAGGTCTCGCTCTGTTGCGCAAACTGCAGTGCAGTGGCGCGATCTCAGCTCACTGCAACCTCCCGGGTTCAAGCGATTTTCCTGCCTCAGCCTCCTGAGTAGCTGGGATTGTAGGTATGCACCACCACGCCTTGCTAAATTGTGTATTTTTAGTAGAGAAGGAGTTTTGCCATGTTGGCTAGGCCGGTCTCGAACTCCCGGCCTCAGGTGACCTGCCCACCTTGGCCTCCCAAAGTGTTGGGATTACGGGTGTGAGCCACTGCTCCCGGCCCCAACTATTTTCTCTTCCATGATGAAATCATGCCACCCATCTTTGGCTCATGCTGTTCCTTTTGCCTGAAGTGTTCTTCCCTGCTCAGCGAGGACATCATTCAGCTGTTAGATCTCCCATGACAAGGACTCTTGTCTTGCTCATAGCACCCTGCATGGAATTTGCACACAGCAGGAGAGAGTAGCCATCTCATTTTCTTACACTTCAAGAAGCCCTATAAGAGTGCATCTCATCGTGGCCCCCTTAGTGTGAGGTTTGCATCACACATCTCATCTCCAGTCCCTTTGTGTTATTCTTAGGTACATGTTTACCTTCTTGCTAGATGGCTCCTTCAGGCCAGGTGTCCTCTCTCCATCACTTTTCTCTTGTGTCTAGGGCATTGCCTGGCAAGCAGCAGATGTTCGGTATATATTTGTTTAACAAATGTAGGGCAGACAAGAATACAAAAAACGGGGAAATCATAATCAGTTGGAGGGCAGTTGGCAGAGTCATAGTGCTTAGAACAGTCAGGGGTGTATTTACCTGATGGCCTCTAGGGAAATGTACACTGTTTGGAAATTTCCAGAAGGAAGCAAAGAGCAAATGAATACCCCACTGGGCTGATTTAGCTTGTCCATTTTGCCACTTAGGTTTTGTTAAGTTTGTTTTTATTTTGAGATGGGGAACAGGCTTTGCTAGCCTCCTGCGGAAAATCCCCTGGTTCCTCTGTCTTCCTGGCATGGACTTTATCCCTAGTATATATTTGGGATTGTGTACAAACTGTGGACTTCAGGACTTTTATAGGACTTCATGGGCGGTCTGTGGTGGAGGTTTGTGGGGGTGGGGAAAGCAGTGTTTCCGGAAGAGGGAAGAAGCTTTCAGGATGGAAACAGGTGCCAGAAAAAAACATTTTTGCTACTGGGAAAGTGAATTCGTTAACCGTTGAATTAGGGTTATGATACTAAATAAACGTCTTTCTGATTCGTCAGGTTAAAAGGCATTTACACAGCTGCCTTTTTGCACCTGGCACAGGAGGCCAGGTGGGAGGGTCCCAGGGGGAAGGACAGAGCGCACTGTCAGGTGGGAAGGAGAGGCCTCCTGGGCATCTCCTTGGATTGGCTCTGACATTTCTTCTTGCCCCCTTCAGGTGAGCGTCCTGACCACCCTGGAGCGTAGGTTCAACCTGCAGAGCGCTGACGTGGGTGTGATCGCCAGCAGCTTCGAGATCGGGAACCTGGCGCTCATCCTCTTCGTGAGCTACTTCGGGGCGCGCGGGCATCGGCCACGCCTAATCGGCTGCGGCGGCATCGTCATGGCGCTGGGCGCGCTGCTGTCGGCGCTGCCAGAGTTCCTAACCCACCAGTACAAGTACGAGGCGGGCGAGATCCGCTGGGGTGCCGAGGGCCGCGACGTCTGCGCTGCCAATGGCTCGGGCAGCGACGAGGGGCCCGACCCCGACCTCATCTGCCGCAACCGGACGGCTACCAACATGATGTACTTGCTGCTCATTGGGGCCCAGGTGCTCCTGGGCATCGGTGCTACCCCAGTGCAGCCCCTGGGCGTCTCCTACATCGACGACCACGTGCGGAGGAAGGACTCCTCGCTCTATATAGGTAGGAGCTGCCCCAGCCGTGTCAGCAAGAGACCGGGGTGTGTTGACGGTGGATAAAAGGGTGGCCTGGTGGACTTTGATTTTGCCGTTGTACTGGTTCTCAGACTTGGCTGCACACCCAGTGTTCTTGAAAAATACTTATGCCTGGGGTTGCAACCTGGGCATTGAGACGGTTTTAAAAGTTCCCAGGTGATTCTCATGAGCAGCCGAATTTGAGCTCCAAGGGACTAGACCACTAACCGCTTCAGTGGGAAAACATGACCGGGAGGAGTTGTATGTTTCTCTCTTCTTTTTGGGTGTGTATGTGGACTTTGGGCCTTCTGATGTTAGCCACCAATGTATACTTGGGGTCTACACATTGGAAACTGCAGCTTTGAAGAATCAAAATGATGTCCTGGTGATTGTCCTATTGCAGCTCAAAAGGAGAGGTGATGGCTTTGCCAGCATTTGGCATCATTCAAAGTTGGTGACTTCCGGTAATTTTTTCAATAACGGAAGTATGCATGGGAATTGGGTATTTAGAGAGAAATAAGGTATTTGTGTTTTGAAAAGTTATTTTTCACTGTCAGTTTCCGATGTTTTATACTGGAAGGATGGAAACCACTTGTGGGTGGGGGTTAAGAATCATCTGAGTGGCAAGTTATTTATTATGTGGCGTGCGGTGTTTTCAGTCTCTGTGGTGGGTTCTGTTGGATGGCTGCGTGTGAGGTGAGAGCTGGCCAGCCCAGCATCTCTATCCCTTGTTTACAAAGTATAATTTTGTCTCCTGTCAGCTGCTGGATTTTTCTGACACATCCCCAGTCACTGAGTGCTAAGCTTTGAAAAAATTACCTCTACCCAGGGAAGCTTTTTGCCTCCCAAAAGCAATGTGCCTTGAGGTAGAAAGTTAATTATATTATGGAGGTTTAAGTGAAAATAGAATTTGAACTGGATTTGACATAAAGGTTCCTAACTGCCAAGCTTCAAGCTTGCTGAGATAGGACGGTTTGGAAGCAGGACACACCAGAATGCGGATTTTTCTGTGTCTTTCTGACCCAGCTTTGGAGTAGATGCATTTACTGAACACGTATGTTGCACACAGATGTTCTGACTGGCTGTGAACAGGCTCTGGGCAGGAAAGGTGGAAGGAATGTGCGTCTCCATTCAGAGGATGGAGCACCAGTGTGCGTAGCCACCGCCTACCTATGGAACAAAGTGGAAGAGAAAACGGCTCAGGTCAGAGATGGTTAGGGGTTTCCATTATTACCTGAGAGTGGGTATGGTAGAGGAAGGGAACTAAGGTAATCGTTTTTCTTTCATTGCCTTAAGGCTTGAGTGAAAGCTGCTCCATGTGAGTTTTTTGCACACCAGATCATGGACTACAGCATGTAGCCACAAAAGTCTCCTGAGGTCCACCCTCTGACTTGACTGATGTCACCCTAGGACTCTGGGAGAGTAGGTTTCTGGTAGGAATAACAGGAAGTAGATCCATCAGAGCACAGGGAATGAAATGGGGAGTGAAAACCTGAGTTGTTGTCTCTGCTCTTAGAATCAACTAGAAAAATTTCTCCCCAGAGTCACCCCTGAAGTCCCAACAGTGCTGTATCACTTTTGCCTAGGGCTTCCAGCCATAGTCGCTGAACCCTCTTCTGGAAGTGTCTCCTGATGAGTTAAGTTGTGCTATTTCCCCACACTGGGTGAGGGTTGGTTTGAATGTGCCAAAAGCTTTATGGTGAGGAAGCACTTTGGTTTGGGACATAGGGGTGTGGGAGGTGGATGCATGGACTGTAGGGCTGATCATTTGAGGCAGGAGGTCTTCTTGAATTCTGAGGCCTTGTCTATGGGATTTGCATTGAGTCTTTGGTAGGAAGAACTATTCAGCCAAATTTCTATTTGGTCACCCCATTCCTCTATGATAAGTCTACATTGGGGGAATGTCTCTTTGCATGACGTATGAACATCTTGGTGGCTCTGTTACATATGGCCAGGTTCCAAAACATCGTAGCCCATGCCGTGGAGATGATAGTTCTGTGTCTCTCTGCACTGGTTTCATGGGTTTGTGTTTATAGGGATCAGGAGAGGAGAAATCTTTTGCATAGATTGACCTCAATAGGTGGCCTTTTATTCCATACGTGGTTTATCTCCAGGTATAATTTAAGATCATAGCATATGCAGAGCATAACTGGTTCATTTATTTATTGTACGAACTATAAAAAAAGTGTTCGTGGTAGTGAGAATATTTCAAAGTTTATCTCCTCTAATATGGCACTAGTTCCTGAAGCCACTTAACTTTACTTCAGAGTATTTGGGGTAGCCCACTGAACAGGATTGATATAAAATTCTGGTCTCTTAACTCCCTGAAGAGGAGGAAAGTCTCAAGGGACTGATGCTGGGACCCTAGGTGTAAATGTATATCCATCGAGGAGGAATAACATGTGTACCCCTGGTTCCAGCTCCTGCAGAGCTGGTCTAGAGAGGGGCCCACAACCAGCTGTCTGATCATATGCCTAAATTGTGATACCATAGTGGAGACTGAAAGGATTCTAAATATGGCATGTGTAAAACACCAGCTTGTTCTTGAGCTGAGCCTTCCCTGTGGGTGTCAGCAGGGAAGAGAATGATCAACATGCACAGCTCAGGCTGCAGGTCAGTGGTGATGATACCTGCCCCTGGGTTGCCCACATCGTGGGTCACTAGATGGGTGCTGTTTGTACATTGGTGGCTGTGTCATAGCTTCCACTATAACCCAGGGCAAAGTGAAGCATTCCATCCTGAATTAAGCTGATATTTTCCAGTGAAATGACTTACTTGCTTTGACCTCTTGTGGCTGAGCCGCTGCCAGACTCCTGGATTCCTGGATGGGCTATTCACAAGGGGCTCCTCTGGCTGGCACCATTCTTCAGCCAGTCCTTTCCATTGTGGGAGGGAGCCAAGGGAACTCATTACCAGGGGACAAAACTGGATGAATGGGGACTCAGCTCTGCTGGCAGGCTTTCACTGCAGCATCATGTGGCACCCAGCCTCACAGTGCAGCCAGATAGTGACCCGTGGGTGGCACGTGGCACTCTTTGTTCTTAGAGTGACTGCATGGGCACGGTGGCAGTGGAGACCACGGGGCCCCTACTGAGGTCCGAGAATCCATTCTTTGGGAGTCTAGTCATGCCTGTAGCTCCATGTTGTGACCTTCCATTAACCCAGTTTTCTTAGCTGTCCTTCTGTTTCTCTAAGTTCAAAAGACAAGTCGTATTTGCTTTTTATGAAAGTGTAAGTAGGATGATGTAATGGACTTACTGTGCTCTTTCATTAGGTTGCCCCCCCTTTTTTTTCCAAGGAGGAAAAGGTGAAATGGGAGTAGTAAAGATTTCTAAATAACTTTATTCCTAGTTAAAAAGCATTACATGTTCACTGTTTACAATTTTGAATATGTAGAAAAAGAATAATTAGAGAATATTTACTTGTAGCTTTATGGTGTATATAATTCCATTCTCTTTTCTGCATTAGTATGCTTTTCTATGAAAATATGTTCATGATAAATGATGTTTTGTAATTTCATTTCTCTTACTATTTCATGAGAATTTCCTTGTTACTAAATGTTCTATGACATTATTGCTGCATATATAATATTCCCTTCTGAATATATATGATAATATTTAATACTTTCTATAGTTGGACATGGATTTTTAAAATTTTTGCTGTTTTAAACAAAGCAGATAGGTAAAGTGTGATTCCGAGAGGTTGAGTAACTTACCCAAACTCATTTACCTGGATAGGGCTGGGCTGTGCATCTAAAAGTGACGCTTATTTCAGGTGTGTCTGGGATCTGCTCACAAGGCTGGGATGGGAGCTCAAGGGTGGTGCCTGGTCCTAGGAGTCAGGTGCAAGCCAGGGCATTCCATGAGACAGCCCGAAGCCTCCTGAGCATAAAAATTGCAGCAGGAGCCAGGAATGTGGGAAGACAGCAGTGTGTCTGGAGTCCAGGGAGAGAGGTGCTACTGAAATGGAGAATGAGTGTCAGAGCCAGAATGGAGAGTTAGAAGTAGGATGGAGAGAGAGGAAGGTGGTCTTAGCTAAGGTTCATGTCTGGGTTCTGGAAAGAGCTTGTGCCCCTGTTTCATAGTGCTTTGAGCTGAGATGGCTGCAAATCAGACCTTAGACATCTAGGGCAGGAGCAGCTGATCTGTTCCATCTTTTGCTCAGCTCTTTCCAGTAATGTGGGCGCCATACCTTCACATGCCATTCATTCTGTTTCTGAACTGCAGTAGCTGCTAGGAGGTTTTTTTAAATGTTGTGTTAGAAATAGGCCACCTTACAACTTCCCATACCCTGTGTTCTGGTTATGCCCTCTGGATCTACCATGAAAAATCCCTATCCCTCTTCCATATTTTGATGGCTTCCCAAATAGTTGAGCACTAACCTTTCATGGGTAGGCAGAGGGTATCTAAAGCTTGGCTCTTCTAGGCTAAGACCTTTGCTCTATGCTTGATGGGGTTTCCTACCATACTTCCTTCTTAAGAGGGATGCCAAGGGCTGGGGAGCTCATTACCAGAGGACAAAACCAGATGAATGGGGGATGTGGGATATGGCATTGTATTAGTTTGCTAGGGCTGCCCTCAGCAAACACCACAGACTGGGTGGCTTAAATGACAGAAGTATATTTTCTTATAGTTTTAGAGGCTGGAAGTCTTAAGATTAAGGTGCCACAGGGTTGGCATCCTCTGCAGTCTCTCTCCTTGAATTTCAGATGGTTGCCTTTTCTCTGTGTCCTCACGTGGTCTTTCTTCTGCATACACATCCCTGGTGTCTCTCTGTGTATCCAATTTACTCCTCTTACAAGGTCACCAGTAAGATTGGTTTAGACCCACCCATATTAGTTCATTTAACCTTAATTGCCTCTTTAAAGAACTTGTCTCCAAATATAGTCAGTCACATGTTGATGTTCTGGGGGTTAGGGCTTCAATATATGAATTTGGGGGAAGGAACACTATTCAGCCTGTAACAGACACCAAAGAGATCAGTACCAAACTAAGACTGCACTCCTGCCTCTTGTGCCAAAAGTTTTCTGTAAGGAACTGTATTGTCATTTTTTTCTCTAAGTACTTGAGAAATTGATGATGTTTTTTTTTTTTTTTTAATAGCTTTTAAAAATTATAGAATCACAAGTTGTGGCAAAATACAGGAAAGTCCCCTGTATCCTTCATCCTGTTTCCCCTGCCGTTGATGTCATGGTAACTGCCATACAATAGCAAAACCAGGAAATTAACATTGCTATAATCCATAAAGTTTATTCGGATTTCTCCAGATTTTTTTTTTTCATTGTAGAGACGAAGTCTCACTCTGTCACCCAGGCTGGAGCACAGTGGCGCCATCTTGGCTCACTGCAGCCTCTGCCTCCTGGGTTCAAGTGATTCTCGTGCCTCAGCCTCCCAAGCAGCTGAGATTATAGGTGCCTGCCACCACACCCGGTTACTTTTTTTTGTATTTTTAGTAAAGACAGGGTTTCATCATGTTGGCCAGGCTGGTCTCGAACTCCTGACCTCAAGTGCTCCACCTGCCTCGGCCTCCCAAAGTGCTGGGATTATAGGCATGAGCCTCTGCGCCTGGCCAAGATTTCTCCAGTTTTTATATGTGCTCATTTGTATGTCTGTCTATAGTTCTGTTCAATTGTATCAAATGTGGATGATGCAGTTTTAAGAATGCAGATTGGGATCAAGGTGAAACCAGATAATTTTGAGTTGTGCATGTTAGGCAGACACACGCACACACACACACACACACACACACGGCACAGAGACAGGGACTGGCAGAGTCTCCTGAGGATGGATGTTCTGGAGAGAATGGGAGCTGGCCAGGGGAAAGGGGTTCTTTGAGAAGGGAGCTTTTGCTGTTTGCCTGAATACACAGGACAAGTGCTGCAACTCAGGAGGCACACATATTAGACACAAAAATGTGTCATGTTTTCTTTTTTTTAATCACTTATCGTGAACCACAGTGCACCCCTCAGTGTTTCCGTTAATGATGCAAAGAGAGTAATTCTCAGATTTCATCTGCCAAGATTTTGTTTAGTACAAGGCCCCCCCGAATACTGGCCAGCAACCAGAGAGAACCAAATTTCCTTTCAGATCCCTGGGAGCAAAGAGTTATTTTGCCTCTGACGAGTTTTTATTTTAACTCGACATTGGGTAAAATGTGTTTTAATTCTCCAAAGAACATGGATCGGGTATGAATCAAGTATACTGTGACTGCAGTTCATCTGAAAAAATAATTAAAAAGCCATCCCTCATGGGAGCAAGCATTGCTCATTATATTCTTGCAACTTCATTGATATTGAAGTTTCCTTCATTAATTTATTTTTCTAAAATAAATGGCACTCTAAAAGTGGTCAATTTGTTTTGGCGTTATTCCATTCCCTCTCACCAGCTGCTGGTCACATGCCATTTCCAGTGTGTTTTTAGCAACCTGCTAGGAAACAGCCTGTGGCTCTTATCTGGTGCTTCCATATTGCCTGGGCTGATAGGTGTTTCTCATTCATTCACAGCCACTCATAACTCATGCCCTGTAGTTCATGGCATCACTGTTGTGCTTGCTGCCTGGGTGACCTTTGGACAAGACTCTGTGGGCTCTGGAGCCTAACAGTCTTGAAATTAAAATTCTGGCCCCTCCACAACTCCTGGGTTTTGGATGAGTTTCCAGTTGCCCTGAGACTTTTGCCTTTTCAGTAAAATGGTCTGGTCTACCTGGCCAGGCTTTGCATGAATGTCAGGTATCCTGTACACTGTGGGGATTGGTAAATGCTGCCCTGTTCATCCTTATGGTCATAGCATCTCCATTTCCAGATGTAGAAATTAAGGCACAGGTGGATACATGACTGACCTGTTTAAACACAGGAGCAGATCTTTGGACAAGAGCCCTTGGAACCTGATTTTCAGCCTGAGATGTGATCCATCTTATAGAGCTGAGAATAGCAACCTCTTCAGTCCTAAACCAGCAGGGCTCTTCTTTTCCTGAAGACCCCCTCCAGTGGCTCATCTCAAAGTGCACGAAGTGCTAGCGTTGCCCCAGGCAGAAGGAGAGCCAGTTTGTATTAATTTGGAGGCACCCCAGAGTATGGCCATTGCCCCAGTGTGATGTATGGATTGGCTTTCTGGGTTCTTAATTTGGAAGCATATTGGCTCAATTTTATTTTAAATAATATATTCTTGTTTTAGTAACATTGAGAAAAACAAAAATGTAATAAGAAAATGTAAATAATATATAATCCAGATACCTATAGCAAATTATTGTCAGTAGTTAGGTATATTTTATTCCAGCCTTTTTTCTTTGTATATAGTTTTGCTTAGTTAAAAACCATACTATAAATAAACCTGCTTTTTATCAGCTGGCATATTATAAAGTTTTTCCTGTGTCATAAACAATATACATCATTTTAGATAATTGCATTTTATTTTGTCAATCTAGAAATGCTGGAATTTGCTAGTTGGGCATTTAGGTGATGAATGTCTTCGTGGCTTTATTTAGCCTTGTCCACGTTGGCTGAAAACTTTAAAAGCTCAGGTTAGTTCAGATAGATTCAGTGTGAGCTAAAAGCCAGCCTCGTGGCCTTGCGGTGACTTTTTCCAAAAGATAAATGAGTGAGGCCGGGAGTGTCCTGCAGACAGGCTCTGGGCTGGCTATGGGTGTTGGCATTCTTGGTTTGCAGCCCCCTTCCACGTCTGCTCAGGGATCACAATCTTAAGTGCTGAAGGGGCTCAGTTGACAAATGAGAAAAGCAGACAGTGTGGAGCCTGGGGAGCTGGTCCTTGCCTCATCCTCCACCATTTGTTGCCCTGTAGGAATGCAAAGTTACTGTTTCCAGATCTTCTGATTGTTAACAGAGACTGGAAATCGGTATTTTTCAAGAGGATTGAGTTGCCAACTCATTGAAATCTTCTCCAAGCCCTTTGTGAGTCAACATTGTTTAGCATGTCTCGAACACATGGTAGCTGGAACACACACAGTGGCTTGCCATGGTGGGCTCTTTGCTCCAGACCATGAATTTCAAATTGCATTCATCTTTTGAGTTGCAAATAAATAAAACACGAAAAAAGAAAAGAAAGGAAAGCTGTCACACATTGTGAATGTCACAGCCAGCAAAACGTGTTCTTTGCTGTGGTTCTGAATGTTAGGGGTATTGGATTTGGAGGAAGGGGATTGGGGATCTTGCACGAACACAGGACAACCTGGCGGGGGTGAGGGGAACACCACTGCTGAGTGGACCTGCTCCTACTGACACCTTGCTTACTGCCTCACAATGATGGGGATTCCCAGGATTGGAAAGAAATGAAACCATTTTCCCAAGCTTAACATGGCCAGAAGAAGAAAAACACGGTTCAAGGTTCCCCAGAGAGAGTATTGGGATGCATAAACCAAACCTTTTGGGGCTGGCTGGGGCCTACAGATATTTACTGTGTGTGCAAGAGCATCTTTGAAGAAACTTTAGAACATAGCACTGAAGTATTTGATAGGCAGGAAACAGGACCAGAGAGACCCATGATGACCTAAAGAAAGGTGAAAGTCCACGTGAGGGAATTTTCCTTCCAGAAGGATGTCAAAGACTACTGCTAGTTACTTCTTCACCCCGGCTTCCTTACTGCACCTAACTAGACAAGGCACACCGATCTTATTTGCTTTTCAACTGCGGCACAGGTATTGTTCTTAAAAATGATTTCGAGACATTTCCTCTAATAACATGCATATTGTTGCTCTTCAGTTTAAAGGAGTGTTTACTTTTCTGAGAGAGAATAATCTTGGCTTCATTTTCTTTTTGTCCTTTTCACCTACAAGAAGCATTCTGTGAGAGCAGATGGCATGAAAGGTTTGGTTTCTGTCGAGCATTGTGTTTTGCTATTGTTAACACTGGGATTTGAGGTTCATAGTCTTCCTCCTTAGTGGGAAGTGAGTTATTCATTGCTAGATAACTTTTTAAGTGTTAAAATGTCTCACAGAAGAGTCTCTTGTGGATATTTGCTTTTGTCTGTCCAGTACCTTGTTTTTTCCACTGGGAAACTACGTCTCCCATCTTAGGTGGTTGCTGTGGGTTGCAGAAGTGGCCATGTGGTCAGTCCAGGCATGGTCAGTTGTGACACATAGAAGGTCTACAGTAGTCTACAGTGACAGACCCTAGAAGTGGGCCACTCAGAGTCCACTGTGAGGTGAGAGAAGTGGACCAGCTTCTCTTGTAGGACTGTTACTGAAAGAACTCTGAATACCCAGAGATTCCAGTGTCCATCATTGCTGCCACATGCAGAGAACTTGCCTAAGAATGAATGAACTTACCTACAGAGAAAAGTAGACCAGGGAAAAGGGAGAGCAAAAGGGCTTCCTAGATCCAGCCGTGCTTGAAGCTAGCATCTAGCCCTTAGAATCCTAGTCACTTGAACACATAAATTATCCTTTCCAACATCTACAGCTGCCAGGTTTCTGCCTCATCAGGCTTGAGTGCCCTGTCATGTCATAGAAGTTGGTCTGGATTGCTTCCCCCTTGAGGTATAACCAAGCATCTTTGAATAGGGATAGAGTCCAGGGAAACTCCGGTAAGGCAGTTGTTCTCTGCTCAAAGTGCTGGTTCTTTCACAGTACAAAGATAACCACTCATGAGACTCTGAAGAACCCCTGACCCTATGCATAAAATGAAAGGGGCTAGCTTGAAAGTGTTGGCTTAGCTCTTCATTTCATTATTTCAGAGGCATTGAAGTTACGGAACTTAGAAGCCAAAAGGAATGTCCCCTCTCCACCTTTCTCCCTACCTATCAAAAACAAACAAAAGTATTTTAAAAATAACCTGTTGGTAGGCTTTGTGCAGGAGCAGTAAGTGTTTAATAGCACATTGCCTATGTGGGCAGGAGCATGTTGAGCATGCTCAGTTTATTCAATGGTTCTGTTTATTGAATGGAAAAACTATAACCAACCCTGGCTCTTTTACTTGACTGCAGTTGCCAGAGCTACCTTAACTCCCTCAAATGACTGCATATTGTCAGGAATGAATAAGCTAAATAAATGAATATGTTCCATTCCCAGCGTGGCTTTGCCATTTCATTCCTGCCAAGCCGTGTGTGTGTGTGTGTGTGTGTGTGTGTGTGTGTGCACGCATGCTTATTTTAGCCCACATAATAGACAAATATGAAGATACCAAAGCCTTGTGTGGCTAGTGGACACTCATCAAAATTGAGGTGTATTTCTTTAGCACTCAGATTCAAGAATTTGGCTTAAGAATGTCAGGAGTCATTGTTGGCTACTTGAAGCTAAAGGTTCTTGGATGTGCTTTGCAGGAGTGGGGGCCATGCCCTTTTCGAATTATGTGGAGATTTATGTGTATGTGTACCCTGGGAGGAAAGCTTTCACTGGATTGAACGAGGTTCATGACCCACAGAAGGTTAAAACCATATAAAGTGCTAATGTTAGACTTTGGTGACAGGCATCTTGGGGTGAGATAAGTCTAGCTAGTTGAGGGTGAGATAGGCTGTATGGAGTGACAGATGGCATTTAGAGACTGGAATGTTGTTCACTGTTCAGCTCTTAGCTTGTTTTGCTCCCTGGGGAGCCACTGTACTTACAACAGGAAGCATTTAAGCATCACTTAGGCAACTGTGGTAAAAAGTCAGAATGCATTCTCAGCAGCATTGGAGACGCCCCTCAGCCCTCCACTCCCCCGAAAATTCCTCTGGGGCTGAAATTTTCCATCCCTTCTTTCAGCCTAACCGTGGGTGTTTTGGGTAATATTCAGCAGATTTTCTGTGCTGGTTTGAACTGATGCACAGATAGGAAAATCAAACTTTTTTTTTCTTTTTTTTTAGTTCAAAAACATTTTAAAACAGCACTTGGATCATTAATAGAATCTGAACTCTCAAAGTCAAAATTTTCCATGTGTTCTAACTAAGAAAAAGACTCACTGTTGGGGCAATGAAAAACAAAGGCAGAAAGTTGTGAGGGACTAAACAATTCTGGGGACACAAATGAACTGGGCAAACTTTTTATTGGCAAACCTTTTTTGGGATAGTTGGTACATTTGAGAAACCTTCTATTTTATACCACGGCCTCCTATTTCAGGTGTCGGGGGACTGAGGGAGGATTGGCGTTGAACTTATTCTGATGTCTCTCCAAGGAAAGATACTTTTCTCCCTTTCTCTCTGTAATGTTCCAAGCAAGTGGGGCCAATGGGTGTGATTTCTCACTGCTTCCCTTTCTGGGCAAGACGCTGTTACCATAAGAACATTCACGTTTGCCCACCTGCCTTGTGGGTTGTTAATGGAGTTTACAAAGGGAATTTGGATTCCCAGCAAGAGGTCTCATTAACACAGCAAGAATCTAATAGAATCTAAAATTGTGTATGGACACTGGAACCTTTTGAAACCTGGTGGTTTCTATTATTAGATCTAAATGATTTCACCAACCCTGGCCCCAGACTATACATTTGTATCATGGGGCAAAGAGCCTTCTCTTCATCAAGGTAAATCTACCATATTGATTGAAGAACATGCTAATACCTGTGATTCTGGTGCCAAGACAAGATAAAAAGGCCATTAGGCAGTACACAGAGGAAAGTGTCTCCCACATTGGTGCTTTTATTTTATTTTTTTAATATCGGCCTTGTTACTGGTTGTGTGTTTAATACTAGGATTCATTACTATCATAAAGAAAGTTTAACAGCTGTCTGCTTATTTAGACAAGTGCATTAAGTACAGGTGAGTTTGAATAGTGACCATAATAACACTGAATACACTAGCTCCCGTTTATGGGGTCATAGCTGTATGACATACAGACAACCAGTATTTTGCATATACTTTCTCACTCCCGCTTCATAAAGCCCAAGGAGATAGAGGCTGTTATTCTTACTGTATAGATACAGGAGCTGAAACTCATGGGGCTTAAGCAACTTGTTCAGGGTCGCATAGTTAGTGAGTGGCAAGGCCCAAGCTACAATCCCGGTCTGGTCTCCATTATCCCAAGGGCCTTGTCTTTCCCATTGTATGCTACCCCTCCACCATCCCCAGGTATGGTTACATCCACACCAAGATAATATGGGACCCCAAGCATGTCACACTAAGCCTGAAAAGTGACTCAACCCAACTACCTAAATAGGTATACAGCTCTTTCTCAGTATAGTACCCACCTGCGGTGCTTTGTCATTTTAGCAGTAAAGTGTGGAATGGTGAGGTGTTTCTAGGCCAGGAGAAGTCTGATGGGTCTGGGGTATTCAGGGTCTAGTTCTGTGGGAATTTTAAAACCTCTCATCAGATAAAGCATTGCTCCCACAAAAAAATCATGTGAGTTGTTTTCAAAATCTCCTTGTAGTAAAGTGAGAGAAGCTCACTCACCAGACGGTTTTGTTTACATTTCAGGCCTGGCAGCATTTAATTGGTATACATTCACTGCACTTATGCAACTTGGACTTGTGTGTTTCACTCCCAGACTTGATGAAGCTGACTTGCTTTTCTGAGCGAGTCAGGAGTGATTTTAAAACATACTAGACTCCAGCTGGGACAAGAATGGTAAGAAGGTAGGGCAAGAAAGACTTCATGGATCGTGGATGAATACATGAGGAAGAACAAGAAGTAGAGACTACATAATTCCCAAGACCTTTCATCATGGGGAAGTAATCAGCATTAGCAGTTATTGAGCTCTGTGGTGTTCTAAAGACCTTCAAGAGTGGCATGTCCACATACATGAACTGTGTTTGCAGAAGAAGGTGGTTACACGATGGATGGATTGGGAGTAGCAGAGGCAGGTCTTCTTAAGGCATCCTCAAGGACTTGATGTCCAAGTGGCTGAACTGCCTTCCAACTCTATGTCCTGAAGCCACATTTTCCTGAAGTCATTGAGATAGCTTTTTAGTGACCTTCAGAAAAAATGACAGTCTCTTACTGGTCTGCCTGGGGGAGTTGAGAGAGGGTCTGGAGATTAAATTGGGTGAGGGACCACGTGTTCCATGTTGGAGCATTGGTGCAAAGTTGGGAGACTCAGCTCCTGCAGCTTATGATGCCAGATTCATATTTCCAGTCTTTTTTTTAATTAAAAAAGTTGTAAATTGTGGTAAAATATACATAAAGGTCACCATCCTAACCATTTTTAGCTGTACAGTTTGGTAGTGTTAAGCATATTCACATTGTCGTGCAACAGATGTCCAGAACATTTTCATCTTGCAAAATTGAAATTACCTATTAAACAACAACTCCCATTCCACCCCCTCTCCAGGCCCTGGCAACCACCATTCTACTTTCTGTCTCTGTGAATTTGACTACTCTAAGTACCTCAGATAAGATCTTAGAGTATCTGTCTTTTGTGACTGGTTTATTTCACTTAGCAGGATGCTGTAAAGGTTCATCCGTGTTGCAGCATTGGGTTAGAATTTCCTTCCTATGTATATTATATACCAAATATTCCGCTCTGTGCTTAAACTACATTTTGTTTGTCCATTCATCTACGAATGGACATTTGGATTGTTTGCACCTCTTGGCTATTGTGAAGAATGCTGCTGTGAACATGGGTGTGCCATGTATTTTCAGCTTTATAAAAGTATATCTCCATCTGGGCATCCTAAGGTGTGTTAAACCTAGTAAATCCATAATTCATCTCCCAGGTTTGCCTTATCATTGACCAACCTTGTCCTCCTCTCTCTTGTCCTGCATTTAAAAGTGACAGCCTCTCATGGATCAGGCCTCCTGCACCTCTCATATGTCTGGCCCCCAGCATCCTCTACTCATCCCCTCCCTGCCACAGGCCAGCTCTCAGCACCGCTCAACTGGACCACTGCATCTACCTCTGATGAGTTTCACTGTGCCCAATCCAGCCTGTCTCCAAGTTGTTCTTCATGTTGCCACTGTTCCAAAGCAGGCTGTGAACTTGATGAACCTAGAGAGATGTGCATTGTTCTGGAACCTTTGTTACAAAGGTTCCAAGAGCTCTGCATGGGATTTAATTTTATTTTGTTACATGTCCAGTGAGTAATAACCATATGGTTATGTGTATTAATATAATGCATATGGTGAGATTATAGTGTTGTATTTTTGAGACACTTAAAATAACCTGACTCCATTTTAACAGAAGTGTTAAATTTAATTGTCTACATTTTATTCATTCATTCAACACATATTAATTAATGACTTACCATGTGTCAGTCCCTGTACAAGGTGCTAGGGATCTATGGATGAATCAGACGTAGTTTCTGTCTGTAGGAGTAATAATAAAATCACCCAATGTTTATTAAGCACTTATTGTGTGCCAAAGACTGGGCTAAGTTCTTGACATATATTATCTGGTGTAATTCTCAAAACAACCCTGAGTTAGTTTTTATTCGCCGCACTTTATGGGAGGAAATTCAGATGCAGAGAGCTTGAGTAAAGGGACAGCTTGGGGATTTGAGTCCATGGGGTTCTTTGCTTCTCACGACGTTCTCGACTACTGTCTTTTCCTGCTTCACAGCAAACTGTACCAGCAAGTGCCATGCAAAAGCCAACAGTTTGAAACAGGAAGGGCAAAATGAAACACCAGGCTGATATGTATGCATTTATAGATGTGGAGCTGGAAAATATTGACCACATGTGCTCAGGAATATTTTACAAGTGTGAATAATGACCAGTTCCTTGCAAAGAGACAGGCTTCCAAACTGTACTTGCTGTTAGAGAAAGGAAACAATATTCTGCATGTTCTTAAAGCAAGAACCCAAGTAAACGCGGTTTTTCGTAGGTGCCAAATGCTGCTCCCTGATGCGATGCATTACGCAGGCAAAGAAATAACATGACAAAGCCTCTCACAGCCTCAGAAAGGAAGGCGATGTCCCTGAACTGGCCATCTGGATATAGCTAGGAGAAGCATTTTCAGAATTTGCCAAGGTTCACAGCTGGGGAGAGGGGCCAGTGGCGTCCTCTGCTGTCAGGGGGCCCCTCCTCCTCTTCCTCTGTGAATGGGCAAGCCCTGCTTCTTCTGCTGGGTTGTATTTTATTTTATTTTTTTTTGAGACAGAGTCTCACTCTGTCACCCAGGCTGGAGTGCAATGGTTCGATCTTTGCTCACTGTAACCTCTGCCTCCCAGGTTCAAGCAATTCCCCTGTCTCAGCCTCCCAAATAGCTGGGACTACAGCCATGTGCCACTGTGTCTGGCTAATTTTTGTATTTTTGGTAGAGATGGGGTTTCACCATATTGGTCAGGCTGGTTTCCAACTCTTGACCTCAGGTGTTGCACCTGCCTTGGCCTTCCAAAGTGCTGGGATTATGGAGTGAACAACCACGCCCAGCCTGGGTTGTGTCTTCAGTGTGGAAACACACACACACAGGAGTAGATGAAGGGAAAAAACAGAGATTGCTATTCATCACACAAAAGCCAAGCATGTTCTTTTAAGAAATCACTGTTGCTGGAGACTTTCAGGCAAGTGAGGTGAGCATTAAACAGACTTTTAGTGTAAAATCAAGGAACAGACTTTTAGTGTAAAATCAGGGTGGAAGATTAGGTTCAGTAATTTGTGGTTTGCAGTGATGACTGTCTTAGCTTTGACTGGTAGGAAGCTCCATTGAGAGAGTGCGTATCGTCTGCAAGGCACTGAGCTCACTGTTGCCTTTATGACTGTTCACTTCATCTTTATAATGGCTATTTTTCCTCAATAGGAAACTGAGGCTCAGCAGAATTAGTAACTTGTGCAAAGTCGTAACTCCTAGTATGTCAGTGATAAGACTTGAATATAATGTTCACTGATCAAATCTGGCCTCAAATTGAGATTTCACAGAATAATTGATTTTTTTTTCCATTATGGAAAACTTAAAACATATTCAAAATTTAAAAGGATAGTTGAATGAATCTATTCAACTATAGATTGTGTGCCCATTGTCCAGTAATTATCAGCACATTGCCTTTCTTGTTTTATCTTTACCCCTACCTGGTCTCCCTTCTCCGTGATTATTTTGAAGCAAATTTTAGATATACCATTTTATGTGCAGCGTTTTTGTTTTGTTTTGTTTTTTGTTTTATACAGGGTCTCACTCTATTGCCCAGGCTGGAGTGCAGTGGTGTGCTCTCGGCTCACAGCAACCTCTGCCTCCCAGGTTCATGCAGTTCTCCTGCCTCAGCCTCCTGAGCTGCTGGGATTACAGGCATGTGCCACCACACCCAGCTAATTGTTGTAATTTTAGTAGAGATGAGGTTTCACCATGTTGGCCAGGCTGGTCTCAAACTCCTGACTTCAGGTGATCCACCTGCCTTGGCCTCCCAAAGTGCTGGGATTACAGGTGTGAGCCACCATGCCAGGCCTATTTGCAATTATTTCTAAAAGTTATTTCAAAACATAATCACAATCCCATTCTCATGGTCGTTACATCTAGAGACTTTATCAGATTGAGGTTTCATTTCTTGGAGGCAAGAGGTACTTAATCGGTGACAACGATGATGATGATGATGATGATGATATGTACTTCCATCTTGGGACACATGTAGCTTTCTATAGTGTTAATAGCTCTGCTTGGCCATGACCTTGGGGATGATATTTAAATTCCATCATTACTCCTTTGATTACTTCTACTAAGAGAATCTTCCCCATTTCAACTGTTTTGTTATCCTGAGTTAGAACTGGAATGAGAAAACGAGGAAAAATCCTCCACAATTACTGAAAACAATTTAAAATTTAAGATTTTTTTTTCAGTTACTTTTCTCCTTAAGGTATATCCTGTTAGGAATACACACTGAAATTACTGTGTTTTAAAGTAATGGAAAATGGCTTCTCTCTTTGCAGTTATGACTCTAATTCAGTGAACAATTAAGTTTGCTTCATTTTGCTTTTGATTTTTATAGATTGCTTTTCCAAAAATATATAATTATGTAAGCTATTTACAGGGCTTCAAACTCAAATCTACAAACCAAGAATATTCTGAGAATTCTAGCTTCTAAGCCTGTCATTTCTATTCCGTTTCTTACCTTAGAAGTAATCAGTTGTTCTTTGTTTTTGGATTTTATCTTTCTGTTTTAAAAATATGACCAAATACATTTATATATTACTAGCTCCCTTTTTTTGTAATGAAATATAGTTTACTATATACAGTTTCTCTACTTTTTCACCTAAAAAGTATACTAAAAATCAGAGAATATTGCAGTATATAGAGGATCAGGATAACTAGCAGTATATAGAGACATAGAATCATTGAATTTTTAGAGCTGTTAATAATAGCAAATGTGGCACTCTGTGCTACACACTGTTTTCAGTAGTTTGCATAAAATAGACATTCTGTGCTACACACTGTTTTCAGTGTATTATGTAAAGTAATTCATTCTTGTAACAACAGTAATCTTCTGGGGGTATGTACTATTATTATCCTCATTCTGTAGGTGAGGAAACTGAGGCACAGAGAGGTTAGGTAACTTGCCCAAGGTCTCAGAGCTAGTAAGTAGCAGAACTTGAATTTGCATACAGTTGTCTGCTGTTAAATGCCACATTACACTGCTTCAGAATTGCCAGAGTTTAATTTTCTGATTTTTTTTTTTTTGGAGACAGAGTCTCGCTCTGTCGCCCAGGCTAATTTTCTGATTTTTATGAGTCAGCAAATTACAACCCCAGGATGGTTATGTTAAAGGTCTAAATACTCATGTGGACTGTCCCAAGGATTATTACTTTTTCTGATGGTACTGGCTTTTCTTTCAGCTTGTTGTTGAGTCTGGGCTTTGATTTTTACCTAACTATAAGCTAAAAACTTAGCCTATTATTTCATGGATGCATAGAAGACATGAGACTCCTGGATCAGAGACAAAGGACTTTATTACTCATTGACAATAATCAGTATGTGTGTCCGTTCCTCTTACCTTGTAAGTACCATAGGGGTGATGGTGAGGACCAGGTGGATGTCTGTACCGCCAGTGAGTTACAGGAGAGGAATACTGAATTGGGGAAGTACACTACTTTTATGTAGAGCAGGTAAGCAAGCCTACCTTTTGCCCCAGAGGCATACCTCTCTTTCTTCAAGGTTGCTTACTGAGAAATGGCTAGGCAGTGAATGGTCAGGGTCTTGCATTCTTGGCATACCCAGCAAGACATGTAGAAGCATAGAGACCCATGGGGCACTGTCTCCCAAAAATGCTTCCTTGCACAGATTTTAATTATTTTAGAATAAAGAGAAAAGTGGGTGCCCATACCATTTCTTTGCTGAATGACTTCTTTTAAATACGTTTCTCAATATTCCCTGACACATTTACTCCAGGTTTTGTCATTCTCAAATTCTAGCTGTAGCAAAAAGAGTCAACTCTTAAAGACCACCTTTAACAAATTCTAAATACTACTACATTACAAATCTATGGGTTTTCTCCTTTATTTGTAATGGGGACCGTTTTGGAACTAGCTAGAGAGATTAGGTTGACAAGCATTGATGAATTACATTACCATATAATAGGTGGTTTATTTTTCATTTCCTTTTCTATTTTCCTGGTTGAACTTCTTCTCAATGTTAAGCCTAGTTTTTCTTGCCAGTGAGTTTTATAATTCTGTAAGTTACTGCCCTTTCTAACTAAGGCCCTGACTATAACTTCACCTTTCCATGGTAACACATATTGAGCTTTGATTGGTAACACTGTTTGGAGGCATCCTTGGTGAATTTCCTGATCAGACTTCTATTTTTTTTTTTTTTTTTTGAGATGGAGTCTCGCTTTATCGCCAGGCTGGAGTGCAGTGGTGCCATCTCGGCTCACTGCAATCTCTGCCTCCCATGTTCAGGCAATTCTCCTGCATCAGCCTCCTGAGTAGCTGGGGCTACAGGCACGTGCCACCACGCCCAGCTAATCTTTGTATTTTTGGTAGAGATGGGGTTTCACCATGTTGGCCAGGATGGTCTCAATCTCTTGACCTCATGATCTGCCTGCCTCAGCCTCCCAAAGTGCTGGGATTACAGGTGTGAGCCACCACATCCGGCCCAAACTTCTTATGGTAAATAAGAAATATTAAGGGTTCAAGCCCTCTGCATTTAATGGTGAGAAGTGGCCATTTAAGTTGCAAGAGGAAATGGCAACACAAGGGACTTCTGTAAATGTGGTGTAATTTTGCTCCATTGAGGAAAACTAGAACCCGAGGATCAGAGGCATGGAGGGAGAGAACACAAAAAACAGGACCTGGACTAGAGAAGAGAGGTCAGGCCAAGGAGAGCAAAAGCTATCCAGAACGCAGCACCCCTTACCTTAAAACCTAGCCCACCCCTATTAGCTACGAGGATGGGAATTGTTTAGTTCAACCAGCCTGATGATTGCAAGTATGATGTGCTAGACATGGAGTAAAGCCTCAGCTTTGTCCTCTCTTCTGAATTTTCATGCAAGGTGGTAGACTCTGGAATGGCAAGTGGATGGGAGAGTGAAAGGCTTGCCACTTCCTTCTTGGGGAATTCTCAGGAGATTTCACATGAGTTGCAGAGTGAGTTGCTGAACAGGTATCTGTGCCTATGTGTTGTCACTCTTTTAGGAGATTTTACACTTCTCATTGGGCCCCTTCTTGGAGTTTTTTTTTTTTTTTCTTTTTTTTTTTCCTGTTTAACCAGGCTTAATGGGGTCTTTGAGGACCTTAAAACTGTTTCAAGGGACACCATTGTTAGCCTGAGAAACATAAGAGGAAATACAAGACCTAATTATTAAAGTTTGCACAGCTTGTAATGGAGAGAGCACTGCTTAAGCCCTTCTTAACATAGCCAGACCACCGAGCAAGGAGTCACAAGTGGGTTAGTGATTGAGGGTGAGGGCTCTGGAGCCAGATTGTCAGGGTTTGCTCCTACCACTGACTAGCTCTGTAGCTTAGTTTCCTCCCAGATACAACGGGAATGATAATACTGTTTCTCTTATTAGAGATGCTGTAACGATTATAGGAAGTGACATGAATAGGTGCTATGACTGGCACATAGTAAGTGCTCAATGCATTATTATCAAACAGAGGATTGGGCACAAGCCCAATCTACTAATTTACATGGTTTCTAGATTTAGGATACAGTCGGTTTTCTTGCTAAGTATGATCTGGAGCTGCACTGTCCAGTATGGCTTCCACTAACCACATATGGCTATGTAAATTAACAAAGACAAATACAATGTAAAACTCAGTTCCTCATTTGCACTAGCTAGATTTGAAGACCCAGTAGCCACACGTGACTGTTGGCTAGCATTTTGGAGAATGTAGATTGTTGAGCATTCCTGTCGCTGCAGAAATTTCTTTTGGATAGCTCTGGCCTGGAGGGTTTAACCTTGAGGGATTTGATGACTGCATGTTTAATTTTGGAACTTTTTTCCTGATCCCAGTTTCTTTTCTACAAATAGAAAAGAACGCATGTCGTGCAACTTTCAGGAATGTACAGACTTCAGTGAGCATAGGATTCACAGAGGTGAGGAAGCCCTTGCAGATACAATAGAGGAGTGGGAGTTTCTCCAAGGTGAAGGCTGAGGCTGTCCTGAGAGTTGGCCAAGGGTCCTTTCAGCGCCTTTTAGTCTGAATCTCCTGTACGGACCCTCTGGGTGAAGGAGGCTGTATTTCCTCCATTGCTTTGGCCCCCAGGAGGACATTCCTGAGTTCAATATTTTGTCCTGTTTCTCTCGTAGGCACCATATGTCCCAATTTGGGTTCCACAAATTTGGTCACTGTGATTATGGGGCACATAAGGTTTTCCATTTAAGTTGCTGAGTATAGATCATTAATCTTGCTCAGGCTCTGTCCCCTGAATCTGCAAAGAGGAAAAATCCATCCTGAAAGGGGCCGGAGAGCCAGGAAGCCTTTGTCTCCCTTTCTTTTGGGTTTTATCTCCATGAGAAGTGGGTGAAGGGTGTCAGCTGTGTATTTGTAGCTAAATAACCGGCTGTCTTCCCAGCTGACGATGTAAAAGGAAACCACCCACTTGCATTAAAATATGTTTCTGCTTTATGAGCTCTGAGGGTTCATTAGAGATGGCGTTAATAAGGACTTCTGTGCTCAGCTGTCAGCTTTCTGCCTTACCTAGTGGGCAGGTAACACGAGCAAAGCACTGTCTAGGTGCCAGGCCCCATGGGGCACAAGTGGCAGGAGGTAGAAGCTATGACTGTTCCTGCCCGCAAAGCATGAAGGGTCTCTGGGAGACAGCCAGGTGGAAGGGGATTTCTGAGCTGCATTTTAAAAAGTGGGAGCGGGCCGGGCACGGTGACTCACGCCTGTAATCCCAGCAGTTCAGGAGGCCGAGGTGGGCAGATCACGAGGTCAGGAGTGTGAGACCAGCCTGGCCGACATAGTGAAACCCCATCTCTACTAAAAATACAAAAAATTAGCTGAGTGTGGTGGTGGGTGCCTGTAATCCTAGCTACTTGGGAGGCTGAGGCAGGAGAATCACTTAAACCCAGGAGGCAGAGGTTGCGGTGAGCCGAGATCGTGCCACTGCACTCCAGCCCGGACAACAGTGCAAGACTCCATCTCAAAAAAAAAAAAAAAAAAAAAAGTGGGAGTCAGGCTTATAAATCTGTGGAAAGGGAAGAAGGGGAGGGGGACATTCTGGGAAGAACAGGTTATTAAAGTTTTTATTTGAGACTATGAGAACAGGATATTAGAACAACTGTATTGCTTCCTAGTTATGCAGTCAGTCTTTGCATAATTGACTTAACCTTGGTTTTCACATCTGTAAAGTTTGGAGGCGGTACCTACCTTATGGGCTTATGAGTACCTACCTTATGGGGCTGTTCTGAGGATGAATCAGTTAATACAGGTGAAATATTCAGATTCCCACCTGGCTCAGAGGAAGCACTCGGAAAATTAGCTTTCGTCATTATTATTTATCTTCTTCCTCTGCATATTGCTCTTCTTATTGAAAGAGAAGTAGTTGTTGGAGTTGAATTCAAATGCCATCTCTGCCAGTGACCCTGTACAAGCCACTTGGAGCTTTCTGAGCCTCAGTGTGCTCATCATTAAAATGGGGTAATACTATCTGTATTACGAGGATTCTTGTGAAATTTAAATGTGGTATTATCTAGAACATCCCAGTGCAGGGCCCAGTATAGAGAAGCTACTTAGTAAGTGTTAGTTTCCTACTCTCCTCCTCCTCCCAAATTTCCTGGTAGTAGTTTGGCAACCTGTTTAGTTAAAAAGTGATGAGATGAAATGGCATTTGAGGAAGATTAACTCAGCAGCTGCGTGTAGGATGGATTAGCTCATGTGCAACAGTGCAACTTAGAATACTCTAAACGTTTTTTTTTTTTTTTTTTGGTATCTAGGTATTTGTGTCATAGTTACAAGACGGTTCTTATATCATTATAATAGCTTTTTCCATGTGTCAAGCTACTCTGAATGCTTTACATGTATTTGCTGATTCAACCCTCCAGACAACTATAAAAGGTAGGACTTTTGTTCACATTTTACAGATGAAGTAACTGAGGCCAGAGAGATTAACTTGCCCACGATCACCCAGTTAGTGTGTGGTGGTGTGGGATTTGAACCCAGGCTTCAGAATCTATGCTCTTCACCTCAGTGATTGACCCTTTTGAAATTCTAGAGACAGCAAGTGGCTGTTTGTTGCATTTCTGAGTTACGGAACACGGTAAGACTAGGAACTACAGAAGGTTAATCGGGGAAAAGCATAGGCTGCCAGGAGATTTTATCCTAGTCCAGAGAAGTTGGGTAGGGGAGGGCAGGCCCCCAGGATTTTCTAAACTTAGCTGGGATGTTGTGCCCTTCTCTGCGCTCATCTGGGCCTGTCATCTGCTCTACCTGTGGAAGCTGCCTTGGGTGCTGTATTAGGTTGTTCTTGCATTGCTATAAAGAAATACCTGACGCGGTGACTCACGCCTGTAATCTCAGCACTTTGGGAGGCCGAAGCGGGCGGATCACGAGGTCAGGAGATCGAGACCATCCTGGCTAACATGGTGAAACCCCGTCTCTACTAAAAAAACACACAAAAAAATTAGCCGGGTGTGGTGGCAGGCACCTGTAGTCCCAGCTACTCGGGAGGCTGAGGCAGGAGAATGGTGTGAACCCAGGAGGCGGAAGTTGCAGTGAGCCAAGATCGTGCCACTGCACTCCAGCCTGGGCAACAGAGTGAGATTCTGTCTCAAAAAAAAAAAAGAAAGAAATACCCGAGACTGGGTAATGTATAAGAAAAGAGGTTTAATTGGCTTGTAGTACAGCAGGCTCTACAGGAAGCTTAGTGCCAGCATCTGCTTCTGGGGAGGCCTCCGGGAAGCTTCCAATCATGGTAGAAGGGAAACGGGGAGGAGGCACGTCAAATGGCCAAAACAGGGACAAGGGAGAGAGAGTCGGGAGGTGCCACATACTTTTCAACGATCCGATCTTCCAAGAACTTGCTCATTATCAGAAGGACAGTACCGAGAGGGTGGTGCTAAACCATTCATGAGAAATCCACTGCCATAATCCAATCACCTCCCACCAGGCCCCACTTCCAACATTGGGGATTACAGCTGAACATGAGATTTGGGTGGGGACACAGATCATATAAGGTGCTATGGCAGAAGAATGTGGCTCTGCAGCAGGAGCCTCTACCTCTCAGCTTTGCAGGCTGGGCAGACCTTCCCCCAGGGTTCACTGGCTGCAGCCAGGCCTGGCAAAGGTGGGCAGATGCTCAGCCACAGATGGATGCCACACTGCTGCCAGCTCCAGCACCTCCTGATGAAGCGATTCATGGGTCCTGCATGCAGGTCAGTGGGCAGTGCCAGAGGGGGTGCCAGGCTTCTGTTCCCTCCTCCTCTGCAGCATTCCAGTCCATAGCTTGGACTCTTTCCTGTCAACCTTGGCCTCCTACCTGCCTCCTCCATTCTTCTGCACACCTTTGCCCAGGACCTCTACCCTGCTATAAAGACATCAGCAGCCCCCATAGCTCACAGAGTGCTGCTTTGAGCCATGCCAGCCCGCTGCTGATGTGACACAGCTAGCAATTACTGAGTTCTTCCCACGGGCCAGACACTGGTCTATGTACTTAGCACAGAGAGGCCAAGTCACTTGCCTGGGGTCACACAGCTAGAAAGTAGCAGTCCAACCCTGAACCCTGGCAGTCAGGCTCTGGAGCCTATGTACCCAGCCCCTACCATTTGCACCCGGAGCTCTCACCACATGTTCCCATCGTGTCCTAAGCTCTTCCTTTTGTTGCCTTTCCTTTCCTTCTCTCCTTGTTCCCAGCCCCACCCCTTCAAACTTGCTTTCCCTCCTGTCTTAGGGTCACACCCAATGACAGCAGCTCCTGCCCGGCATTGGAGCCATTCAGGTCTCCTCTGTCTCTGGGCCTAGGTTCAGGTCAGCTTCCTCTCTTTCTGGTGCCTTCCTCAGGGGTCCTGATGCCTGCCCTTTCTCATAAACATACAATCACAATAGATGACAATGTTTACCAAGCTTGAGTCTCTGCTGGCACTTTGCTGAGTACTTCACAGCCCGTGAGACTCCCCCAAGTGGCTTTTATGGAAGAGGGGATCCAGGCTCAGGGACACTGGCTTAAAGCGGTTGGACCCAGACCCCAGGGGCCACTGACTCCAGACCCAGGTACATATCACAGTGCCAAGGGGCCTTTCTGTGCTTACAGAAATGCTCAACTGGCATAGTGAATTTCAAATCAGTGCTTAAACTGATGGCCCTTTTTGTGGTTCAGGAAATTTGTGACAGGGTGATCCAAGAGCACCACTCATCTGGCACCCTCTGTCACTCAAAAAAACACCCCTGACGCACACTCACATGCTCATGTGAGTCGACTCTTTCCTCCTGGCTGGGTTTGCACCAGTGTGCCTGTGGGTATTGATCCGGGTTCAGAGACGCCCTCCGTAACCCAGAGAATGAATGCCCTGTGTAAATCCCCCTTTCTATGGGGAGATGTGAGTGAGTGAGGGGAATGGTGAATTAGCGAACATTCGACTTCCTAATTGCCGCCTCTCTGAGCAAGGTGTCTGCCCCCTCTTAACCACCCCAGCATTTCTGGAAACCCTTGAGAACATTCCACTCAGGAACTGTTAAATGTTAATGAGGGATCAGGTCAGGAGTGGCCCCCTTGACCTTTGCCCTTGGGCTTTGCCACACTGCCGTTTTAGGAGGGTGATTTATTGAAGTGAAGGTAGAGGGGGTGAGTGGAAAGGAAATCACCCTTTAAAATTTATGACCATTTTCTCTGACGTTAAGGTGCAAGCCTCTGGCCATGCAATTAGAGGTGGTTAGGCAGCTACAATGGGAAATTAATTCTACAGGCTCCCTTGCGTGGTTGTGGGCAGCACTGCTCCAGGGCAGGTAGAAAGTAGGCTTGTTTCACTGGCCTGGCCAGAAGGTTGTAGTGTTTTCCTGAGAAGGGAATGTGAGCTGGTTTAGGTGTGTTGGGGTGGGGGGTGGAGGAGAGACACTGAATCAGTGCATGAGTGACCAGCTAGGACTGAGCCTAAAGACCTGAGAGTCCCTGGGAGGCTGTGGGGTCTGCCACCCAGCAGATCCATGTCAGGGGAGTGGCGCTGTCGCTCAGTGAGGTGGCCTGGTTCCTCTGGCCTTAGGGAAGGACAAACTTCAACTCTGAGACTTGACTGAGTGACCTTGGCCAAGTTACCTCGCTTTTCTGAGCCTCCCTTTCTTGGCAGTTAGATGAACCAGAGGTTTATTTTGCTTAGTAAGTAGTCTTTTCTCTTCCTTCGTCTTGTAGGGTTTGAAGCTTCTAATCTCCCATGGGTTTTGTACTTTTTCTTACTTGGGATGTTTGTTTCTCTTCGTTTAAAAAAATTACTTTTCCTCCTTTTTGATTTTTATGTTTAAAATATCTTCTATTCATTAACCTTCATGGAGCTTGTCTGTGTGCAACTTCATCTCAGAGCGCTCAGGCTTCCCTCTCTCCTCTCTGCCCAATGCAGTGCTTTGCATACTGTAGGAGCTGCATAAATGTCACTGGTTTATGGGCATCTGCAGTTCTGAGAGTGAGGGCTGGGGGCTGGTCTTAGGAGGGCAGCTCTCAGGCTACAAATGGGGGCTCGCGCCAGCGTACCCAAGTGCTTGTTGGCTGAGGACTGCCTGCCTTTGAGCTAGGCCTTACCCATCCGTGACAAAAATGAGAGAACAGTACAAGGTGGAGAGTTTGTCGTAAGCTTAATTTATTCCATTTAGAGACTTGTTCTTTATTCTAGATAATGCCCCCACCTACTGTGTTGCTGTTTAAATGTACCTAATTTTAGGAAATCATAATTTTGGATTACGGCAGCTTTTCTTATTAAAATTTTACTTGTAGAAATAAAAAGGTGGCACTTCTGTCATTTACCCCTCAATATTTTATATTTGACTCTTCTGTGAAATCGGCAAATGTAGCAACTGCTGAACCCCACAGTGTCTGATCTATAACAGGCATTTCGGAGCCTCCAGTACTTGATTAGATATTATTACACAGTGGTGCTATGAGAACACACCTGTCCATCATTGAGATTTTGTTTTATGTATTTTCCTATAGCTGAGCAGGTAAAACATGCCATTTAGCAGTGTTACTATGGCATAACTGCAGGGGGTGCCACGTAGAGACCATAGTTTGATGTGGCCTGGAGTTGTGTGTCCGTGGCCCTCCCTCTTAGATTGACAATGCCCAGGCTCACTGGTTTGCAAACTTTGTTTTTGCAACAGAACTCTTTGCTGGAAATCTTGTTTGTTTGTTTCAAGACCGAGTCTCGCTCTGTCGCCCAGGCTGGAGTACAGTGGCCCAATCTTGGCTCACAGCAACCTCCACCTTCTGGGTGGAGGTAATTCCCAAGAAGCTGGGATTACAGGTGTGCACCACCACGCCCAGCTAATTTTTGTGTTTTTAAAGGAGATGGGGTTTCTCCATGTTGGCCAGCCTGGTCTCGAATTCCTGACCTCAAGCGATCCACCTGCCTTACCCTCCCAAAGTGCTGGAATTACAGGCATGAGCCACCACACCCAGCCCTTTGCTGGAAATCTTAAGAGGAGTTCCCCTATTGATCAGACAGAGCAAAGTGCTCTGCCGGAGTGGGCGTGGGGCCCAGGGCCCAGCGGTTTGACCTCACTCTGCCTCCCTTTCTCCCCTAAAAGCACCTTCCTTGACCTTCTGTCCTTGTAATTAATTCAAGTCTCCACAGAGCACACTGAAAACCTCAGGTCTAGTATAATTTCCATTTTATAAAAATTGGTGGTAAAAGATACGTAGCATAAAACGTAGCATCTTACCGATTTGTAAGTGTGCAGTCTAGTAGTGTTAAGGACACTCCCAGTGTTGTGCAATCTCCAGAACATTTCATGTTGCAAAACCGAAACTGCAGTCATTAAACAATTCCCCATTCCCCCTCCTCTCAGCCCTGGGCAACCACCAGTGTGCTTCCTTCTGTTTCTGTGAGTCTTACTATCCTAGTTACCTCCTGGAAGTGGAATTCTACAGTATCTGTCCTTTTGTGACTGGTTTACTTCACTTAGCATCATGTCCTCAAAGTTCATCCAAGTTTTGCCTGTGTCAGAATTTCCTTCCTTTTTAAGGCAGAATCATATTTCATCGTATGCGTAGACCACATTTTGTTTATCCATTCATCTGCCATGGACACTGGGATTGCTTGCACCTATGGCTGTTGTGAATTAATGCTGCTGTGAACCATAGGTGTGCAAAATGTCTTTTGAGTTTCTGCTTTTAATTCTCTTGGGTACACCCAGAAATGGAAATGCTGGATTATATGGTAATTCCGTGTTTAATTTTTCGAGGAACTGCCATACTGTTTTTCATACCCAGCGCGTAATTTTCCTATCTCGATGATAAAATAGAGGTGACTAGGAGGCTCCAGGAAGAAGTCGGAGCCCTAGAGGAGAATGGCCTGGGAATGTATTCCCTCCATCTGTTCTAGGTCATGATTTGGGCATCGCTGCCTTCCTCTCCCCAGACCAGCTCTTGCTGGATTCCAATGACCTGGTTCCCTCTTTGTGCCTCTTCAGGGCTGCCATCTGGTGACTGCCTCCCACGTTGCTTGTCTTGGGCGCCTTAGCATCCCTCACTGGGTCGCTTGGCTCTGCCCTCACCTCTGTCAATAGTCCTCCATTAGCTGCTCTTCATTGGAAACTTTTGAGCATGCCATTTGCTACCTGCACATCTTGACTGAGATAATTACTAGCAGGATGCCCTTGAGCACATTGCACAACCTCACTGTACCTCAGTTTCCTTCATCTGTAAACTGCCTCCCTAGGGTTGCTGATGTATGTTGATCTATTACAAAGGACTGAAAACAGCCACTGGCACATAGGAAGCCCTTACGTAAGTGTTCACCATTATTTGTATGATTACCATATCCCTATGCAAGTTCCCTCCTAAGATGTAAGCTGCCTTAGGCCTCCCTAAGGACCTCCCAACACAAAATCAAAATCCCTCTTATTTTGATTAAGCACTGTCTGTCATTTTCTTTGAACATATAAATATCACTTCATGATAGCAAAGTAAAAGCATCAGGCATGATCCTGCACTAGTTTGTGGTCATGGATTCAGTATGAACTTCTTACTTCACGGAGTGTGTCCCCAGGTCACTTTGGGTCTGTGGACCCTGAGAGCAGGCCTCTTGTAATGCAAGACCTGAGAAGACTTAGAGATAATTAGGTCAGCGTCTTCTCTGCAGAGAGGCTGAGACACTCAGCTGGTGTCACCCAGCTGGTCAGTGGCAGGGAGCCAGGCTGCATGTCTTTGAATTTAACCTACACTCTTGCCAATGGGATCAGCCCTGGGCAGCCTGTGAATCTGATCATGTTACCGCCGGTTGATTCCCAGATACTTTGTGTTCTGGGCAGTGCTAAGAACCACTGAGGAACACTCCCGGCCCTGGTAGACAGACCCTTCAGAGTTTATGGCAAACGGGAGAAATTTGAAAGTGGCCAGTATGTAGGGAAATGGTTTAGTTAGTTATGATATGTGAAAATTACGGAATATTTCCTAAATATTAGGTAGCGGTCAGAAGAATATTCTGCAACTTTGGAATGCATGTAGTAAGGAAACAAGTGAAAAAAAATAGGACTTTATGGTACGAGTTGAGTGTGCAGTGCACTTAAGGAGAAGGACTTGGGAGGATTATACTGTTTCATTTTTCCTAAATATGTCTCTGGTGCAGTTACATGAAAAAGGAAGCATGCTCTCAGAACCCCAGTTCCCAGTTTAGTTGTCATAATGCTTAAAGGCCAAGTGGTAAGAGCAAATGACTGGAGTTACCAAAATTCCCCTCCAAGGAAGGGCAGGTCTGCGTTCTTCTGCAAACATTCATCCAGCCAACAGAACCTGCCATTGTGGAATGGCAAAGGTAGGGACCTGCAGTGTGTGCTGCTGGAAGAAGTTTATAATCAAATGTGTCCATGAGTCCAAGACGGGATGAGCCAGTGGTGTTCATGGAGGGCTCTTCCATCCCCAGTCGTACCTCTTAAAGCCCAGCACAAACCAAGCTCCTGTCATCGGGCCCCGAGTGACCACAGGATGTTATGTTGGCCTTTGGCCCTGTATATTTCCTTCCGTGGCCTTGAGAGGGCTGTGGAGGGCAGATCGACAGGGCAAAGGAAACTTAGCTCTTTGAAATAGCCATGCTTGCCCCTTCTGGGACCTCCCTCTTGGGTGCACCTCTAATGATGCGACCCCTCCTTGTCGAGGGCAGTCTTTTCCAAGGCTCTGTGGCATATGGTGACCATGACATAGGAAGAGCAGATTATCTTTGAAATTTAGCTTGTAAATTCCAATTCTGTGAAATTGTGGGAATGCTCAGGCCTTTCCCGAACAAGCTCCCGTACTCTTGGTCTGGTTGCCGCCGGCAGAGTTAGTGTCTTTTAGCTTCTCACTCAGATGGTGCCTTGTTGCCTGGACATGCTATACTCCTTCTTCCTTTTCTTCTCTTCTCTAGGGTGTTTTTGTCGGGGGAGGGGGGCTCTCAAACCCTTCTAGGTCTTGAGATGATGACACTAGGAGCCTGGTCATTGTGGGCAGGAAATAGACTATAGATAGGGCCAACAGATCGTTGCCTTCGTCATTTGTTTAACCCATTTGAGTGTTTATTAAAAATGTGAGTTAGTTCCCAACATTCACTCTGGATCTGGGCTTCTCCTGGAACAATAATAGCTGAAGCCAGAAGCGTCTGTGAGGCAGCTAGACAGGGAAGACTTGCTCCAGTGGCCCCACTGCCCACCCAGACTGCTTTCCTCATTAGTACCCCCTGCTTGGCCCTAGCAGGCAGATGACTTTGGGACCCTGGGTCGGTCTGTATGCTGCAGAGTTCTGTCTTGAATCCTGGGGCTCTTACTGGCACACAGCTGCTGGCAACTCCCCTTTGGCCCCTGTGTAGGCACCGAAAGTGACTGCAGCCCAGTTAGCAGGGGCTTTTCCAGTTCCACATGAGAATTGTTTATCCTACCAACTAGATGTTCCAGCAGGGCCGTGGGAGCAGAAGCAGAATTCAGATGACAGATATACAAATGGAGATAAAATAGAGATTGACTTCTGCATTCCTTGCTCAGCTTTCCACGCCCTAATAAAAGTCTGAGCCAGAAAGTGGGCGGAGGCCCTGGCCCTTTGTTACCTGCCCTTTGTTTCAGTGCCATGCTGCTAATGAGTGCCAACCTCCGGGAAGCTGGTTCCGCTCCTGCTTGGCGCATGAGAATACAACCAGCTGGTCCCTCCACAGTGGGCTCAAATGTGACCCTGTGTAGTGCTCCTGGGAGGTGCATTTGAGCTGTCCTAGCAGGGCTTCCAGAGCTCGAGCTGTCGCCAAGTTTAGAAGTGGCCGCATGTGTGGTGCCAGCCACAGCATCCTATTCCTGCAGATAAGTCTACAGGCTCTGTAGGAGTGCTGGCATGCACACGGCACCACCTGGGTGGAAAGCAGCAGTCACTGGTTAGGAACTTGGGAATTTTGTAGTCTAAGTGTTCTCCCAAGGAAGTGCAGGTCAAGAGAGGGCCGAATGTACACGAGACTCTTCAGGAAACATGTGTGTCCTTGTGTTTTGCTTGCTGCTGATGAGACAGAGGTTTGTCTACAAGGCTGAAAAGCTTTCAAAACAGCGCAGGGAATTAATCAGGGATGCCTGCATGGGTCACTCTCTGGTGGCCTGTGTTTACAGACATGAGGGTTGGGTTTTCCTGCCCTGATAAGAGAAGACTGTCCAAGGAATAGGAGAACCATGGCACAGGAAGTGTAAAGTCAGTCCGGGATGTAAAGTTGGAAGTCAGGGTCCTGTATCCTGACTAATGACCCCAAAGATATTCTGGGGTGGCATGTGCCAGCCTCCTTGCCAAGTGTCTCAGAGCCCACAGAGCACCCTCCATCCTTATTTCCTTTAATAACCTGAGGAAACTGTTGTCCATTTAGGAATCAATACTTTTTTTTGTTGTTGTTGTTCCTGCTTACCTCATCCTTTGGGGGAATAATTCCCTCCATTTTTATCCCTGGTGTAAATTTCCCAGCCCTCTGGCAGATGTCATTGTTATCCTTGAGTATTTATGCAGCTCTCATGTCCTTACTGAGTGCTGACTCTCTGCATGCGTGCATCTAGGTGTGAATGGGGTGGGTACATCAAAAAGGCTAGGCTGTGTGCAGCTGCTTCTGCACACAGATGACTCTGACACACACACACAAACTGGCATAGAGAGAGACTGGCGCTGGAGGGAAGGATGTGACCCATAGGACCAGACTGTCTGCCTGGGTTCAAATCCTGGCTCCACCATTTCCTGGCTGCATGATCCGGCACTAGGTTTCTCATCCGTTAGCGGGGATAAGGGTAGTACCCATGCAGAGGGCAGTTGTGAGGAGTAAAAGAGTAACTATACTGTAATCCCAGCACTTTGGGAGTCTGAGACAGGCAAATTGCTTAAGGCCAGGAGTTTGAGACCAGCCTGGCCAACATGGCAAAACCCCATCCATACTAAAAATATAAAAATTAGCCAGGCATGGTGGTGTGCACCTGTAATCCCAGCTACTCTGGAGGCTGAGGCACAAGACGCACTTGAACCCGGGAGATGGAGTTTGCAATGAGTTGAGACTGTGCCACTGCACTCCAGCCTGGGCGACAGAGTGAGACTCCATCCCCGCAAAAGAAGAGTAACTGTAGGTGAATTGCCAGCGTGGTTCTGGGCAGCTGTGAAGCCCTATGAAAGTGTGTTGGTGGTTGCCTTTATTATAGAAGGCAGACGGGCTTGTAGTCCCAGCTACTTGGGAGGTCAAGGCGGGAGGATCACTTGAGGCCTGGAGTTCAAGACCAGCCTGAGCAATATAGTGAGACCCCATCTTTAATAAATAAATAAGCAAGCAAGCAGGCTGAGCATGATGGTGCACACCTGTGTTTCCAGCTACTCGGAAGGCTGAGGCAGGAGGATCACCTGAGCCTGGGAGATTGAGGTTGCAGTGAGCCCCGATGGTGCTACTGCACTCCAGCCTGGGCAACAGAACCAGACCGTGTCTCTAAGAAACAACAACAAAAAGAAGGCAGACTGTGATGGATTCTATACAGAAGAGATAAATGCCCTGCTGTGGAAATGTAGAGGAGGAAAAATTAGTCCTGACAAGGGAGGTTTTTAGGAGAAAGGGAGATTGATGCTGCCCCTGGGGAAGAAAGTTGTAACAGGCAGAGGAAGCAGCTGGAACGAGGCAGGAGGCCGATGGTACAGAGTCTGCATGCTCAGGGCTGCCTGCTGTGGCCAGAGATTCGGGTGTGCGTATTGTGGAGGGGATTGCAGGGGATTGGGGAAGCAGAGATCAGTCTGCAGTGGTGGGTGAAGACAGCCAGTCATGTTGCACATGGTGCAGGGGTCCTGGCTGGGCAGGCAGAGGGAGCCCAGCCCTGTCACTGGCCCTCCATCCCAGGCCTTGACCAAATGGGGTCTCTAATCCCCAAGGGTCCTGGCAGGGTATGGGGAAGGGCAGATGATCCCCTGCAGGGGAATGTTGTGCAATATGGTAGGTGCGCCCCACATGGGTGTGTGATCCTTTGTTTTTTTGCTGCAGGCTCCATAATGTCATCGGTCTTTCTAGCCACCTGAGAATGAGGTTCCTAGTTCTTAGCTAATTTCTCTTCAATTTCTCATGCACCACATCTTCCCACTGTTTATGTAATGTACATGTTGTCTGACTTCATTTGGTTCTGTATTTCACAACCAGTCTGATTGCTCTTGTCCCGAGTCATCGCTTTTTGGGGTGAGGGCTAATGTGTTGTTGAAAGTCTTTGGCAATGCTTAATTTTATAGTATGTGCAATGCTAATTCTGCCTTTAGTAATTTGATGTCAGAGACTTCTTGGGAAACACAGCCAGGGAGCCACCCTTTACTCCACCAACAGGTAGCTTATATCCAATCTGAGAAAGAAAAAAAAAAAGAAAGAATTTCTCTGGCTTTCACTTCATTTGACAGATGAGCTGAAGCTATTGTGTGTATTCTCTTAGTAAAGTCAGTTCCCACAGTTCCCTGGGGTGATGTGGCTTTGAGGTAAGAATGAGGTAACAGCCTTAAGTGTACATGATTTTATTGAGATAGAATTCACATACCACAAAATTCACCCTCTTAAATTGTAAAGTCCTGTGGTTTTTAGTATATTAACAAGACTGTACAACCATCACCATTATCTGATTCCACAACATTTCATCATCCCCAGAAGAAACTCCATTAGCAATCCCCTTCCATCCCCTGTTCCCTTATCCTCTGGCAATTGCTTATCCACTTCCTGTCTGTGGATTTGCATTTTCTGGACATTTAATATACATGGAATTGGTGGTGTTTTGTGTCTCAATTATTTCACTTAGCATAATGTTTTCAAGGTTTATTCATATTATCGGTAGTACTGCATTCCTTTTTATGGCTTAATAATAATTCATTGTATGGCTGTAACAGATTCTGTTTATTCATTCATTGGTCAGTGAACATTTGGGTTATTTCCACTTTTTGGCTAATATGAGTAATGCTCCTCCAATCACTCATGTGTAATTTTCTTTTTCTTTTTTCTGTTTTTGAGACAGAGTCTCACTTTGTTGCCCAGGCTGGAGTGCGGTGGCACAATCTCTGCTCACTGCAACCTCTGCTGCCTAAGTTCAAGCAATTCTCCTGCCTCAGCCTCCCAAGTAGTGGGGATGAAGGCATGCACCATGATGTCTGGCTAACTTTTTGTATTTTTAGTAGAGACAGGGTTTCACCATGTTGGACAGGTTGGTCTTGAACTCCTGATCTCAAGTGATCTGCCTGCCTTGGCTTCCCAAAGTGTTGGGATTATAGGCATGAGCCACCGCGTCTGGCCTTGTGTATAATTTTCTGTGTGGACATGCATTTTCTATTCTCTTATGTATATACCAAGAAGTGGAATCGCCTGCACCATTTTACATTTCCCCAGTAATGTGGATTCTTCACTGCCTCGCCAACACTTATTATTGTCTCTGATTGTAGGCACGCTAATGGGTGTGAAGTGGTTTTGATTTGCATTTTTCTAATGATTAACGATGTTAAGCATCATTTCATGTGCTTATCAGCTATTCCTACATGATCTTTTCGGTAAATGCCTGTTTACATCCTTTGCCTGTTTTTAAATTATTAGTTTTTTAATTGTTGAGTTGTAAGAGATCTTTGTATTTTCTGGATACTAGACCAGATCTATCATTTGCAAATATTTTCTCTCATTCTGTGGGTTGTCTTAAGTATACATTCAGACTAGTACCTTTCACTAGAATATTATGCTCTTGGTCGGCCACAAAGGGTAGTGCTCTGAAACTTTACCAAAGAACAGTTGGATCTTTGCATCTGCAGCACCTGGGTGAGCACCTGGCATAAAGTAGGAATCAGTGATTTGAGTAAATAAATGAATGCTTCTGTTTGCTACCTTTTGAGAGTAAAAATGGATCTGGTAAGGTAGACAGAAATGGATAATGAATTGCTGAGCCAAACCACAGAGGCAGAGATGCAAGATTGCATGCTAAAGCACTGTGTATCTGCCGATGATGTTCAAGATCAATGAAAGACTGGAGTGCAGATCAGGGATTGCACCTGTGTTTCTGATGCAGTAAATTTACTTTTCCGAAATCAATAGGGTGACTCTGCAGAGCCCTGTAAACATGGTGTAATTACTGTGCTGAGAATTACAGTTGTCACATATCGATTCTGTCTTCTCAGTAGGTATTCGTAGATTTCCTCCTGCCCCTAGTGCCACTCTGCCCAATCTCCAAAATCTAATTCCCATTGACCTCATCCCACTGTTGTGTCCAGGAGGGAAGAGAGGATGAAATGTAGTGAGGGGACTTCAGCTGTACCTGCACCTTGGTTGAGGAAGAGGCAGCTGAGTGAGTCACAGATTTAGGGACAAGGTGGGACAATGTTGCTCTGAAAATTAGATCAAAGAATCCCAAGAAGTAGATAGGCATCAACCTCAGTGGAAGCTGCCTCAGGAAATAACCTGCTCAGAGAAGAATTTCTGATTCTGCAGATTAGACTAGGAGGGAGGCTTCCTTGATCCTGGAAACAGGGCTCCGGTCATCCCTGCAGAGGAAACATCTATATATAAAGTGGCTAATGTAAGATAAACTGTCATCTTAGAAAGCATCATTCACTGACTTGCTCATTCGCTCATTCATTTGCTCACTTGTTTGTTCTAACATTCACTCAATAGACACTTAGGTTCTTGGTGTGTTGTAGGAGGGAACCATGCTATGGCTGGGGCGATGAGTGAAGTACAGCCTCTGCCCTCAAAGAGCTTGTGTTCTCCTGGGAGACCCAGGCAGTGAGGCTAGAGTGCAGAGACGAACCAGAGGTTGTGAATGTGGTGGGGGGAGGAATGGGGTCAGGCCTCCTGGGGAGGCTTAGGAGGGCCGCCCCCCATGGGAAGGGAGAGCCTGCCAGGAGGAGTAGGTGTTTGTCAGGCAGACTGGGTGTGCCAGGCAGAGGGGGCCCGCTCATGTTGGGGCCTGCACTCACAGAACTACAGGGTGTGGAAAGGAACTGCGGGAAGCCTGGTATGATGGAGGCAGTTGGCTGCCACCCAGGAGTGGGGAAAGTGAGGTAGGCAGTGGGAATTTCCCACCTCTGTTTACCTTTGTTTTGAGGGGGTGGAGCTGGAAGGAGATTCCAGAGGGAGCATCCCAGGCTCTGAGGGCTGGTCTCAGGGCGGTTGGGGACATTTCCTACACTGCTGTGAGTCTGGGGTGATTGCTGTGCTTTTGCTCCTGTATTCGAACACCCATCTCCACCCACAGTGTCTTGTGTTGATTCGTCTTTGGAACTGTATCTTCCTTCTGGGGTCGAGGGTGGAAATGGATTGATTGGAATAGTGAATGGTTCTCAAACTTTTCCTTCTCAGGACTCTTACAGATACTGAGGCACTCCACAGATCTTGTGTTTAAATGGGGTATGTCTGTGGATATTGACTGTATTAGAAATTAAAACTGAGGATACACAGGTGTGTGTTCTGTTAGCTAGGGGCGATGTCTTCACACAGCATGTAGAAACCCCCACTCATGAGGGAAAGATTGAAAAAGGCACATTCAGTCTTAGTATTGCTGTGAAGATAGTTTTGACCTCCTGTGCCTCCCTGCTCAAAGGTGTTAAGAGACAGACCCCCTGGGAATTTCTGAACCATATGCTGAGAACTGCGTTACATTAGAAGCTATGCAGGTGCCTCTACATTCTCACTTGTTCCTGAGTCCTTCATGAGTTTCTCAGGATAAACCATCCACCCATGGAGGTGGCAGATCCTGAATGCCATCTGCAGGACGGGCACTGTGCTGAGCCTCAGCCAGGCGGGGGCGGGTGGGTTCTGCACAGAGTGAGGCAGACAGAAGTCGTGCCCTCTGCGGTTTCCAGGGGCCCAACATTCAATAAATAGTTGCAGAAGCAAATATTTACCTCACCATTGGGAGAGGGCTGTGCAGGAGAGTGATGAACAGACTACCTAGTCAGGAGTCCCGCAGGCTTCCCTGAGAAGTGAATCCAGGCACAGACAGAAGAGGAAATGGAAGTTGGTGGCAAACAGGAAGTGGAAGTGGGTGGGGGAAGAGCGTTGCAGGTCCAGGAAGTGGCCCATGTATGATTTTTTATCAGGGTGGAGCTCCTGTGGTTACAGCCCAAAGAGTGAGGTGGGTAGAGATGGGGAGAGGGGTTGACCTGCAAAGCACCCTCTGCTTCCTCCTTCCTTCTCCAACAGCAAGGATCTGAGGGGAAGGAGTCCATCACTGGCCTGGACACCATATCCTGAACTGCCCTCCATGGGCCCCCGCTGCTCTCTGCCACTGCCCAAAGGCTGGACAGCACCACCCCTCCTAATTCCTAGGAATTAGGCCCTTCTTGGCTGTGTGCCCTGAGCCATGTTCTCCTCTTGGCCTTGGCCTCTGATTAAATGCTCAGTTGTCTCCCTTCTCTGCTTCCCTCACTTGCCAGGGTCACCTTGTCGTCCTCTGCCTCCTGTTCTATATATCCCTTTCATAAGAATTACAGCCCATCTTCACACTATGAGCCACTGTTGCAAGTGCTCCACAAACATTCCCTCCTTCGGTCTTCACTGCACCCCTGTGGGCTTGGTCCTGTTGTCATTCTCAGCTTCCAGGTGAGGAAACTGAGGCTCAGAGAAGTTAAATACCTCACACAAGGCCACATAGCCAAGATGTGGCAGGGTTGGGATTGAACCCAGGCCAACAGGCTTCCATCTAGATTCTTAACCACTGTGCTGGGCTGCTTTTCATTCTATGTCATTTTCTTTTTCTTTTTTTTGGAAACAGAGTCTCGCTCTGTCACCCAGGCTAGAATACAATGGCATGGTTTCAGCTCACTACAACCTCCACCTCCTGGGTTCAACCGATTCTCCTGTCTCAGCTTTCCTAGTAGCTGGGACTACAGGTGTGCGTCACCACACCCGACCAAGTTTTGTATTTTTAGTAGAGATGGGGTTTCACTATGTTGGCCAGGCTGGTCTCAAACTCCTGACCTTAGGTAATCCACCCACCTCAGCCTCCCAAAGTGCTGGGATTACAGGTGTGAGCCACCATGCCCAGCCCGTTATATGTCATTTTCTTTCCAGCTCTGGACCACATATTTGTATCCCTAGGCTAAGCACATAGTAGGAGCTCATTAGAAATTTGACACATGAATTCATCTTTGTATTCCCTCTTCCTGGTCATCATGTCTTGTGCATATACCCTTAATAAAGAAACAAGAAATTGGACCAATGAGCAAAACAGCAGTGTCTGCTACATATTAGCGTGTTTGGAATCTGTAATTACCAGCATTCTTTAGGGCAGAGGTGTGAGTTCATAATGCCTAGACAGATTCTAAAGCCATCCCGGTCCCTGGTGAGTATGCCAACAGAAGGTATTGTTTTTACTGTTATTAAAAGCAAAAGCCTCTTGGGATGTGTACTTTCCAAGCCCTGGGCTGGAGCTGTTAGTTCCCAGCAAGGACAAGATAAGGAGCAAGTGATTCTCAAGGCAGTGATCAGAAGGCCCATCCCCTGGGCTTGCACTGGGGTCAGGGACCAGCTTTTGGAAAAGAAAATGAGCTAAGGTCTGGCTATTGTAATTCCCTTATCTCTGACTTCCTGCTGAGGCTGCTTGGTTTCTGGCGCTCTACAGAATTCCCTGGTGGCTTCTCAGCAGCAGTCCTGAGACCCAGAACCAGTGATCATGTGTGAGCAAATGATTGAGGAGGATTTGATGCAAAATGGGCCCTGAGTGTTGGGAATGAAAAGTGACTGTCAGTTGTGCTACTTTTTACCACTTCTGGGCAGCCTCAGTTGGCCTGCTCTGTGGGTTTTTCCCTCCAGCTTTGCAGATCTGGAGGCATATTTATTTGTGAGTGGAGTAAGCAGAATTTTTCAAAGAGAAGCGGTTTGCAAAAGATGAAAAGAAAACAACTTAGGATAAATGGCTCATCTGGCAATGGGAAATGGCCTCTGGCATTGAGAGATCTTTAACCTTGTCTGAGCAAGCAGAGGGGAATTTGGCTTCTGTATCATCTTAGAGAAAGAACCTTTCTGCCTCCCTGCTGAGGCTAGACCCTGGGGAGAAACAGCCTACAACCCCCGACACCATTTGAGAATTTAAAAGTTTCCCTATCCAGTCAACTTTTGTGCTCCTCCTTGTGCAAGCCCCCATGATGTCTGTTCCCAGGACGTGCTGTAGCCTTGCCTTGCCTCCTTTTTTTTTTTTTTTTTTTTTTTTTTTTTTTTTT